>NW_010263475.1:275756-284753 GCF_000690775.1 Eurypyga helias
TTCTTCTCTATTTTTCTGCTCATACCTTATTCTCAGCCATTCCCTCTGCTTCATACCCAGTGCTAAACTCCATTAACTCCTCTGGTTTGTCCTTCAGACATGTCTAAAAGGAAAGGAAAGCAAAGCAAAAGGCGGATAAATTAATTCACAATCTACTTGACAGCATTTATCGTAAGCACTTGCTGGCAGGAATCATCTTTCTGTTCAGTATTTTTCTGCTCATACCTTATTCTCAGCCATTCCCTCTGCTTCATACCCAGTGCTAAACTCCATTAACTCCTCTGGTTTGTCCTTCAGACATGTCTAAAAGGAAAGGAAAGCAAAGCAAAAGGCGGATAAATTAATTCACAATCTACTTGACAGCATTTATCGTAAGCACTTGCTGGCAGGAATCATCTTTCTGTTCAGTGTTCACATAGCATCTGCTGCAGAAGGAACCAATCAGTGACTGAGACAATAATACAAATAAACTCTGATAGGGAACCACTGTAACGTAATGACAATATTGTAGGACCTATAGGAAGATGGCCCTATTGGAAGTTTTATTGCATCCACTCACAATCCTTTAAAAGGTCTCTTGCACCTATAGCTTCAAAAGCTACACAAACTGACAGGTACAACACTTGAAGGGCCTGCTGAAACTTTTCATCTGGAGTTTCCACTGAACTTGTCCCGTGGGAAAAGACAGTAGTAAACAGTGGAAGAGAAACACAGTCCAGACATTTCCACAGAAAGTAAATCTGCTTCCAGAGTACTGCATATTTCTTCCTATTTTTAACCTCTTGCAGATTTATTTTTACTACAATTTAAATGTATCTGTTATATGCCATAACATTATTATTATGAGACACTAAAATAGTGCAGTATTCTAGGCACTTGATACCATTTTACAGAAAAAAGACAATGAAAGCCAGTGACAACTGCAGATGGCTGCAGCAGCCACTGCTGAACATGACTCCCTTTCAGCCTTACTTCTTATACTTCCTCTGTGGACAGAGGAAGATGAACAAAATTGGGGTGTGCTTTCCCTTGTTGTTTAACTATAAGGGAGCTCAAAAGGAATTAAAATGCATCCAATGGGATGAACTCCGGCCCGCTGCTACCAAACTGTGAGCACAGCCTTGGGCTCACAGCCACCGAAGCCACTAGCTAAGCCTACGCATCTCATACCAAAAACTACCTCAGATTGACACATGCCTTAGATTCACATATTTTGGCTGGAAAGGACCTTTAAAGGTCATCTAGTCCAATCCCCCAAGCAGGACATCTTCCACTAGATCAAGTTGCTCAGAGCCCCATCTAACCTGACCTTGAATGTTTCCTGGGATGGGGCATCTACCACTTCTCTGGGCAACCTGTGCCAGTGTTTCACCACTCACACTGTAAAAATGTCTTCCTTACATCTAGTCTGAATTAACTCCTCAAGTTTAAAACCATTACCTCTTGTCCTATCGCTACAGTCCCTACTAAAACATCTGTCCCAATCTTTCTTATAAGCCCCCTACTAAAAAGCCACAATAAGGTCTCCCTGGAGCCTTCTCCAGGCTGAACAACCCAACTCTCTCAGCCTGTCCTTATAGGTGTTCCAGCCCTCTGTTTTTTGTGTTCCTAAACTTGAGACTTTATTCCATTTTTCACTAAGCTCTTTTAGTGATAAGCAAGAGTTTGTTTGCACAAGGGCTTCCAGTTTTGGCTTCATAATGTACTAAGTCTAATAAAATACATTTAAATAAATAGTATTCATTAACCAGTTGAGTTTTTCAGTGCTCCGACACGGATGGATGTCTATTCATATTAAGACAAACTGTGGTAGCACATAACTTTCCACTCCTGAAAAGCACTGCTGCAAAGCTCATTGTTTTCAGCTTGGATGCTGTTTGGCACAACAGTTTGACATTCACTTACAAGACTGGTGAAAAATATGCACTGCTAATTTTCCTAAGTGCCATGCCAGTGTCCCCAGGGGCTGTGCATTTGCCTACCTTCCCATACAGTAATAGGATTTGTTCCCAGCTAATAAAGTGGACTTCACATCAGCTATGGAGAGACATTAGTTAGGGCGTCCCCCTTCTTCGTTCCTGAATCATATATTCATGGCAAAGAGCTAAAGTTGATAACATCTTTAAAATACGGTTTGGTTGTGGGGATTTTTTCCCCTCCTAAAGTGGGGGATACAAGCCGATAATCCCTGCAGATCTCCTTTTTCTCCCCCATTGCCCCCGTGGTTTATCATGTCCAATTAGCCATCTGCCATGCCGGCACTGCCATACAAAGGGACCCCACTCTCCTTCACCGCAGCCAGTCAGCGGGGCTATTGTCCCGGCTGACAAACAAGAATCAGACACTATTGTTTCCAGCTGATGAAGCTGCTCCCAGTGTAGGCTGCCAGTTGCCACTGAACAGCGGGAGCACCAGGGTACACTCCAGGAGTCAGGAGCCACGCCAGCAACAGATATTACCAAGGAACCTTCACAAAGCTCTTTTCAGTATATATATTCTAGTTTCAGGTAACAAACCAACCTGGACCAAGTCATCGTACCCTGGCTGCACCAGAGTGTGCCTGACCTACTGCCTTTACTGTTCCACCAGGTACTCACCTTGCAAAGAAAGGCTCGCAATCTCCAGAAGAGAGCAACATCTTGGAGTCAAATCTTTTCTTGTAAAGACTTTTTTTTACTTCAGATGCAAGGTATGTCATCAGCCACTTCAGCACAGCTTATTACACACGCACAAAAGTAGTTTAAAAACCTGAAAACTCCACTACATCTACACGGGTACCAATTACGCAACAAGGTTAATTTAATTTCTGTTACAAACACCACACACTCACTCCTTTTCCCAAGGCCACTTCACTCACAGAAATGACCAGAGCAGCTGGTCTGCCAGTCACCATGATGTTAAATTGAAGATCATTTCCTCTTATTATTCTCAGCAAAGCATGATGTGACCTTACGTGAAAAACTACACTCTGCCTAATTATGGTGGTTTTGTTCCCTCAGCGAAATCAAAATGCTGGCTCATATAATTAAGCTTACAAAAAAAAAAAAATTCATTTTTAGTTTTAAAGGCAATTTGTTGCCTTGAAGCGGGAGTGCGACAAATCAGGCTTACGTACGTATATGTTCTCAGTCATTATATTGTGTAATTTGGAAGAAACAGAAAACACTCCTACATTTGAGTAACAAAGCCATACACGTGGCTAAGGGAGAAAGAACCCCAATAAACCACAATTTATTCTAGGCACTAGTTAATGAAAATGAGAACAGAAAATTAATATATTTAAAAGTAGAAACAGAATTATCTCTTAAGACTTTGATTAGGAAACAGGAATTACTTAAGCGTCAATAAACGTTTTACACTGTATTTCACACTCCAGCTTTGAACATACATTATTTTAATATACTACTTTGAATCTTCACTGAATAGTTCAAAATAAATGAAAAGCAACCGAAATTAACGTTGTTCCGCGGTAGTCATATACATAACAACTTTCACTGTTACTTGTGATAGAGGAAAGTCTTTGCTCTGGATTAAAATACTGGGCTTGTTCTGAACCAAATCTGAAACGGCATGAAAACTTGAATATTTTGCTGAAATATTACTCCATTCTTAGCACAAAATCCCACTTCAACACACTGCAGTCCACATATCGCACAGGTGACTCACTCAACCCTAGATTTACGATTTCCATTGAGGTACCAGAGACGTGTTTTCAGCTACATCCATGAAAACTCCAAAACAATTCCCCTGAAGTCCTCTGGATCTCTGCAACAGTAACACAATCTCTCCCAGAAATGAGTGGAAAAAAATAATGTAAAAATATTATGACCTCTTTCTTTTACAGCCCTCCATGGTCCAGGGTTCTCCATTCAGACAATCATACCTGACTTCTCTTTTCATATCCAGCTTTCTTTTGCAACACATGTATCATGACATTCACTGTTACTCTCACCAGACCCTCTAGGCAAAGTTGCCCAAGTGGCACAGTCCCCTCAGTTAACACAGGGCACGTGTGCCATGTGAGGCTGTAAAATGGGAGTTGCTTATCCAAAGAAATACTGAAAGCAGGTCACCAGTCCAAATCAAACAAAGCCACAAACACCACAAAATTGTTTCATGGCTTACTTGAAGTTCCAGCCTTAAAATGCACAGCAGTATGGGTTTATAAGGCCTAATACTCCACAAGTATTTTCTTTGATATAACTATGAAGTACTTAAAATACCACTGGGTACTATACGGTACATGTCGCTATGGAGCAATAAAGCCACTATACATCCATAACCAACTTTCCTAGGGACCATAAGGTCACAGCAGCTGAAACAACAGAATACTTCATGCCCAACCTTCAAGAGGCCCAGAGCACCTGTCTAGCCTGAGGACTCCCCAGCAGGCTCTTAATGCAAGGGTGTGCTTGGAAATTAAACCAAAAAAGAAAAAAAAACCCAAACCCATCAAAGTTGATCCCATTTCTAACCCTCATGTGTCCCCATCAGGTTATTATATGGGACTGGATAAAATACACTATGGGAGGAGGGGGAAACAGAGATGGTTATATTTGCCTGGCCAAGTTGGATGCTTGCTTGTATCTGCGCAGCTCATCGTCCCAAGACGTGCACAGCCATCTAAGGCCATGTGCAGAATGGTCTACACAAGCACTAGGAGAGTCCTACAGGTTTTCCCTTTGATGACTTTGCGACAGTGCTTTTCTTCTTTTGGAGATTCAATCCCAAAACTCAGTGTAGGCAACAGGTTGCCCCCCAGTCAGTAATTTACGCAGGTGCCGTATCAAGGCATATTGCTTCGCCTGTGCACTTCACTAGTGTCTGTGCTATAACCTTATGTTCCCTATTGCACCCTGTCCTGGAAATCAAGGAATGTGAACTTCGGTACATACCAGCTCTGAACAGAAGCTGTGTGTGAAAGGCCTTTTCCTCTGGAAGTAATTCTGTTCAGCCTTAATCGAATTAATATCAAATAGAATAAATATCTTCCTACAGGCCTATAATACAACGCAATCTCATCCAGAAAAACACATTGTAAATGACTATCAGATGTCACTTGGGTTGCCCTGTACATACTTCTGAGTGAGGATGAAGGAAGAACAGGAAAGAAATGCTTTTCTGAACATAAATCAGCAATTTATATTGTTCCTTTCCAGGATCAGACAAAAAGAGATCCTTCCCTTTTGTCACAATACCCCACAAATCAGCAGGTTCTGTCCACTTCTGAGCAGCATCTGCAGCGAGGGGGAAGAGGACAGCCTTTCCCACCAAGACTTCTTGATTCACCTACACGTCCTTTGCCATGTCTAGTTTCCAGACTAGCAGATCCCTCCCCGAGAGGCCTGAGGAAGAGGCAGGACAACAGCAGGGCAGAGCCACAGAGCCTTCTCCATGCACTGGGCTATGAGGTGATCTGGGAGGAGCTGGGTCCCCAAAAGCAGTGAGATAACCATCCTCCTTCCTCAAGTCACTCACACACACAAAAAAAACCCCACCCACCTACAGTAGAGAATAAGAAACAAAACTCATAGTCCTGACACGGCCAGAGGTCAGAGCCTCCAGAGAGCAGTACAGATTTTAATTAACAGCATCACCTTAAAGAACACAGCTTTCCACATGGTAGGCACAACCTGACAGTCTTTTCTACAACACAGCCTCCTTTATCAGCGCACATTACCAGACCGGGCCTTATAAATTATAAGGTCTCAAGGTGAGGCAGACAGGCATCACACGAACCCCTCACCCCCGGTGACAACTCGATTGAATCAATTTATCTGCTCTACGAGGAGACACTTGATTCCATCAACCTCGAGGAGCACTTCTGCACAGACATCATTTCAAGCACATCTATTGATCAGCCTGGCCGCTGCCAATCATTTTAAAGTTATTTAGTAGTGGAGCTGCCAGTCACTCGTCCACAAATGAACAATGCTGGAAGTATAACCAGCTGGTAGAAAGCAAACAGAATAATTCATCGCAGTCAAAGGAGATGGAACAATATCAATTTTCAACTCACAGGAAGTATCGATGACAAAGTCAGCTTCTTCATACCAGACATAATCAATGTTGTACTTAAGCGTCAGAAAACTAAATTAGAAAATAAAACTGTACCTTCTAGTGGATAAAAAATATTGATTATCCTTGCCAGTTATTGGTAGTTCACTAAACTGCTCTGTCGCTGACCTCTACAAATATTTTAAAATTTGGTACAGGATTTGCTTGTATGTTTCACCTCTGCTTCCAAAACACACCGCAGGAACTCCTGCAGCTCAGGCACAAAGGTAAAGCTTTCCCTCGGTGTCTGTATCCAAGGGATAGTTGTCATTTGCACGCTTTACAAGTGTCTTACTTTATGTTTGAAACAAGGATTTGGATTCTGTTCCATGCAATATAAAAGTCTCGGTGCACATTTAATGTAGACTACTGAGAGTCACAGAGAACTTGCTCATATTTTATTATCTGTCACCAAAGCAGACATAAGAAACTTAATAAGGCATACCTAGGCACAGATTTGGTTTCTTACTCAAACAGAAGCTCAGATAGAAGTGATAGACATCGCACAGAAATTACTGCCTCAATTCAGCAGCCAGTGTTATCCCAGAAATCAGAGCTGGAAACTGCAATAGTCATTGTTGCTCTTAAAGTCCCTCTGCCTGTTAATTTTTATCCCAATTACATGGGAGTGATTCTCTAAAACCAAAAAAGACTGAGTTACTCTCTGCATATATCTCATGGTGAAAATTAGAATAGACCCTTCCCTGCCTGTCTCCGGGAAGGTTTAACTGACTGCCAGCATCACCACACAGGTGTGAAACCCACCCTTTCTTAAAAGTCATTCCCAGTTCTCACCAGTGTAAGCACCGCAACAGACTCTCCTTTATTACCTCATGCTACTGCCTTCAGTTTTACTTTCTGGATACAGTTCAGAGAGCTGCTACCTCAGTTGTCATCACTGATAAGGGACTGCCACATCTGAGTGTTTGGGTGCTGCTGGGTGAGCCACTCCATGCACGACACCGTCCCTAGCATTAGCCTTCTCTGCTGGTACCATGGAAGAGCCGATTGATCCTCCCGTGAGTGCAAAGCTCAGCTGGTTGCTAAAAGCCTCTGAGTGAGATATTAATTGTTTGGAGTCCTTTTTTTTTTTCCCCAACAAGAATAACGAATTCATCCTTTTTGGTGTTGTAGCTGTGAATTCGGGAAGAGTTTAGGGTACACTCGTGCTGTTGGAGCAGCTAACCTTCAAACCACACAAATTCATTTTGTATTTGATATGAATGTACTAGGACATGTAAGCCACCATGTTCATGCTTTACAAATCCAGAATACAGTTCAGGAGAAGGAATAAAAGAAAAAAAGCCAGGATGCTAAGTGAATGCAGGTGTCTGCAGTTATTAGAAATCAGATCCCATCTCCCAGTCCTTAGTCAAGATTGCCACTGACAGCCAAAAAGAGGAGTGGGAGAGTCAGTTGTGTCCTGTCTACAGCTGTTCTCCTAAGCCTCACATCAGCTGTTCTCTCTGCCACCCACTAAAACCAACTTCAGCCAGGCACAACAGCAGTGCACAGCCCAGGAGTGAACTGCACACAAAACACAGGAAACCAAGAGAGCAATTCAGTGAGTCGTGCCTGCTCTCACCTGCATTTTCCCCATTTCTCAGTGATGTTGCCAGGCCATTGTTAACAGCTGACAATAAAAATGAACTAATAAGTTGGCTTTTTTTCCTCCTGTCATTTTTTTGGACACAAGATGCTACGTAACAGCACAGAAACAAGAATTTTGCCATCTCCTTCAATGGAGCTTAAGGTAGACGAGACAGCCATCAGGGATGGACTATGCATACATGCTTCAGTGCAAGGAATTGGCCTAGGAATCCCCTTCCAGGCTCAGGTTCCTGTAATTTCATTTCCTCAAGAAGTGGAAGGGTTAGGATACTTTCAGAAATCTCTAGGTTAAATATACAAGGCGGGTGACAAGTGTATTGTGGATCTACAGGTGATATTTCAAGTGTCTAGCCACATGGCTCCCTGTGCTTTTCCCTCATTTAGGAATCCTTTTTTTTTTTTTTTGCTTTCCATTCAAGCTAGACAGACTTCCTCTAAATTCAATTCTGCTGACATGCTCATGTTGAGAAGGCAGTGTCTCACAGAGATTATTCAGCTTTGGGTGAAGGGAGAAAGAGGAAAGATGGCGAACCTTAATTAACAGGTTCCTTTTAAAGGGAAAATCAGTGGGTTATTTTTCCTTTTTTAAAACAAACCTGTTATTGTTGAGACTGAGGAAATTAGCTTGTAACCAGGTAGGCTATCAACAGGCAAATATCCTATGGCTTAATGGCTTGCGGATCACAAGATACACACAGACAGACCTTATTACAGTTATCCTCTAGATCAAAGGGGTTTCACATAAATGGGGTGCAGTCTACCATAGCAGGGAGCTGCTGCAGGCCCTCAGGATTTTACTGCTTTAAACTTTTGGTGATTACATAATTTTTTTTTGTAACTGGAGCTCAAAGCACTGTGTGTAGCTAATGAACAGGTAGAAGGAGGAAAACAGCTGAAAAACAAAGTCTTGTCAAACAGCTGTGGCAATAAGTGTCAGTCCGAGCCTAAAAGGGTCAATCTCCTTATGAAACAAGCACCTAATCCTTTAGAATTTTTAATTAAAAATCTAATAAGAAGCCTATAATACTTTATTAAGATTTTGTCTATGGAAAGGGGCAGGGGGCAGACCACAAGTTGTTTCAGCTGAGATGCTGATCCTGTGCAAAGCCATGTTTCAGAGCTAAGGCTCTCACACAAACACCACCCTATAAACCAGAGGTGCAGTGAGGGACCCCAACACGTACCCAATGCCCAGAGAATTTAATTAACCACTGCATCGCTAGCGAAGGCCCCACACCACGCTCTGCTGTAGCCCAGCTACCCTTCCGCTCCACTTCAGCATCCTCCGAAACCGGAGAGCGAAACACACGGCTCCCGCCCAGCCTTGAG
>NW_010263476.1:0-780 GCF_000690775.1 Eurypyga helias
CCCACTGTGGCTCCAACTTCCACAAGGAGCTCTGCCTCCCACAACAGCTCAGCCTTCCACAAAGGCTGCACCACCAACAACAGCTCCACACACTGCAGGGTGCAATGCAGCCATGCAAACCCCTGTGTGGTATTGTCAGTGTCAACTGGCACCAGTGTTAGTTGTCCCAGTGCAGAAAAAGAAATGGAAACGTAAATCAGGCCATCTGGTAAAGGGGGAGAAGGAGGAGGAGACAGCAGGGCCATCCTGAAGGACAGATGCAGAGGAGGTAGAGACATTATATGCATCTGTAGTGCCAGAGACAGAGGATGATGGTGGTGATGGTGACCATGGTGATGCAGATGTAACCATTCAATCTTTATCCATGAAGGAGCTCTGGGATGTCAGGAGAGACTTTGGCCATCGTCAAGGTGAACATGTTATTACCTGGCTGCTCTGCTGCTGGGATAATGGGGCCAGTAGCATTGAATTAGAGGGTAGAAAAGCCAAGCAGTTGGGGTCACTTGCTAGAGAGAGTGGCATTGACAAAGGGATTGGGAGGAAGACACAAAATGTAAGCATCTGGAGGCGACTCCTGGCAAGTGTGAGGGAAAGGTCTCCTTTTAAGGAAAGTCTCCTTTTAAGGTGGTCCATTTGCCCCATCATGTACGCAAATGGACCACCACAGAGAAAGGTATCCAGTACCTGAGAGAACCAGCTGTGCTGGAGTTAGGTTATCATGAGTGGAAGAGGATAGATCCAGACGAAGTTAACTACACACGGCCCATGTGGTGGAAATTA
>NW_010263477.1:0-27748 GCF_000690775.1 Eurypyga helias
GGATTAGCAGGCGTACGGGAGAGAGCCCGGGAGCAAGAGTAATGGTGACCGGACCCCCTCCTCACCTCTGCCCCCAGCATGACGTACTATGGCATGAAATACCTCTTTGGCCAGTTTGGGTCAGGTGTCTGAACTCTATGTCCCAGCACTCTTTGTAGCGAGACCGCGAGAGCTGGGAACGCAGCTGCAGTATCAGAAGCGGAGAAAAGACCTTGAAACTGGTACAGGCATTCCTCAGTGCCAGCTAAGAACTTATCAGTACTGCTCCCTGCATCCAGGAACACAGCTTTCTAGCAGCCATAGTAAAGAGATTTAACCCTTTCCTGGCTGAATCCAGCACACACATCATCATATTTATAAAACCTTTCAGCTGTGATGCCAGAACAAGGCATGACAATGGCTGTGACTCCTTAGGTTGTTCCCTTCTAGTGCCTTCATCCACTGGATCTCATCATGAGGATGCTTTGGGGCAGGGATCTTCTGCAACCTGTAAGCGATATTGCAGTAGATTAGGAAATATTGCACAGATAGGGACACAGCAGCAGCTGGCTGGCCAAATCCAAATTCTGACAACTAAATGCCACAGATGCCTGCCAGGAAACTAGCAGAAGCATTATATTTGTACTCTGTTCCAGTGCTCTTCAGACCTGTTTGGAGAGTATGCCACTGGCTTTTGACAACAGGCAAAAAAAGTGTCTTTTCAAAGTTGCAGTATTAAGAAAGATGGGTGTTTTCATATAGTTGTATCCTCACTTGCATTTGTAGTAGTCTTTACTCCATACTTGCATCAACTAGCACCAAGCTTTGTATTTTACATAACCACATATACATGTTTTACCTATAATCATGGGTGTTGATACATATGGTTAATGAAAAGCATAAAAACATGCTTGTGAAGGATAGAAAATGGGTATAAAATGGGATGGAACTTCTATTTTTCTTCATTACTCTTACTGAAGAGCTCTGAGTTAACTAAGGGGCATGGTTTTCATTTGACTTGCCTGGTCTACTAGCAATATGCAACACAACTGTGAAGATGAGGATAGACAACGATACGGAGAAATTAGGTTTCAGTATTTCATACAATCATAGAATGGTTTGGGTTGGAAGGGACCTTAAATATTCCCACTCAGCCTCCTCTTCTCCAAGCTAAACAGACCCACCTCTCTCAGCTTTTCCTCATATGGAAGGCGCTCCAGGACCTTCATCATCTTACTGGCACTGTGCTGTCACTACAGGCCCTTGTAAAAAATCCCTCCATCCAGCTGCCTTGTAGGTCCCTTCAGGTACTGGAAGGTGCTATAAGGTCTCCCCAGAGTCTTCTCTTCTCCAGGCTGAACAAGCCCAACTCTCTCAGCCTGTCCCAACAGGAGAGATGCTTCATCCCCTCTGAGCATCTTCGTGGCCTCCTCTGGACTTGCTCCAACAGGTCAACCATACAGTTAACACAGTAAGTTAATACAGTTTGGGAGCTGTGACTGCCAAAGTCACTGTGTGGCACTGGGCACAGCCTCTTACATGTCCTTCCTATTAGAAAACCATGGTGATAACATCTCAGTGGGCTACTGCAGGGTTTAATGTTAATGATTATACGCTGTTTTGAAAGTTCAGACTTGCTATAAAAGTGCTGATATGGGGGTCTGGGCCCATGTGAAATTAAGTGAGGCACTCAGTCTCGTTGCCAGAGGGGAACAATAAAAACTTACCCAGGAACCACTGGCAATTTCTGAAGGAAAGGCTGTCCCAAAAGCTCCCTGTCACGTCAGGGGCAGGCTGGGGGTGCTACCTGGGAATATTTGTGTTAAATGTGCCTGCTTTACCCACATTTGGCAAACACAGGGGTTTTTTTTTCCACTCCCTTCTTTCAAGCACAAAGTTCACTTGGAAAACAATAAAAAACAGTCAAAGGAAAGTCCCTTCCCTGCAAGTGAATGACCCTGCTAGTCTGGTACTACCAACACACAGGTCATGTGTCTTAGCTCTCACAAGCAATTTAGGTCTGTGTAATGCAGGGATCATGCCAAATACTTCTTACCTGTCCTCCCAGATGGGCATGTTATCTTTTCCCAGCTGAAAATGGTAGACTAAAATTTGGCAAGCAGACAAGATAACCATACACAGGCTGATAATGATATCACCGGGTGTCCTGTAGCTTTGATTTATTAACATTACAGCAAAATGTCAAAGCAGCACAGCCCAGAATGCATACAGATGGGCATAAAGAATTAGGGCATGAAAGACAGCTTATGCGGAGAGTCACTGACAATGAAAAAAAAGAGAATATTGTGCTTGAGGCAATTCTCACTCATCAGAGTCTTGTCAGCATGGTTTGAGAATACGGAATAAATGTGTCTAACCACATTTGTTTGGCCAGACTAGAAAGCAAAGGTTATGAGGGTATCCTCCAGTTTTTTTCTCTACAGCAGCTAGAGGTGCAGATGTATATGGGACTCTTTTCTCTGTCTCATCATCAACATTCTTCCTGCTGTATTCTGTTCTGGTGTCACACCATGTAGTAAAAACTATACCAATTGATCCATTTTCTGACCCTCTAAGTTGATGTATTTATATTCTCAGGCAGTGCAAATCACTGAAATAATCAGAGTAGTGTTGATTTAAAATGCCAAGGTCTCCAGATCAAAGACACGTGTGTTCATGCTGCAATCTGCCAAGCTCTTGCAAGCTGGCTCAGTAACTGTGCAGGTGATTTTGAGAATATTCTTCTGCTGTAGATACTGATTTTGATAATCAACTGGATAACAATCCTTCTGAGTCACTGGTCTGTCAAGGGCCATTTCAGTGTGAAGGTATGCTCAAGTGCTATATGTGATGTTTTCCAGGGAAGACATAAAGCTGTGATTTTGCATTTACAGTAACTGTTCCATGAGGAAGTGTAACGCTAATGAAGTCTGGTGTCCTACTTATATCCCAAACTGGAAAATTGCCACTCTGCCTGTTTGGAGGTTTGTTTACTTATAGCTCATGGTTCTTTTTGAGCCCCAGGCAGTCACACATTGTTTCTAGGTGTAGTTGGACAGCTGTTTTCTTTTTCCCCTAACTTGATGGCAACACTGTCTCCCATCCAGGGTTGAGAATAGGCTACGTCCTGCTTTAAAAGTCTTAAGTACTGCTAAATTCAGGTTGCATGGCTTTGGCAGCACCATAATTTTTATCTGTGCAAAGTAATGTGAAGTGAGAGGTTGTTTTCTGACATTAATGTTCAGTGGAACTGGAGCAGGCCAGTATGAAAAATGGATGTTAGTTAACTAGCAGGTGTTAGGTATGAGTAATGAAAGAAATGTGGGAGGCAAACTTTGCCCACTCACTTTGTGTAATACTTGTACCTCTGCAAAGAATGACTTCTTTGTGCAGGCATAAGCCTTGCATTCATTTCCTGCTCTGATCTTATCTAGAGAATTTGAGTGACCCTGATACGCCATTAAATTTGGGTCCCTATACACTGAACTACTCCTTCCGTTTGTATTCAGGTCTTGGCATTACTGGTCATCCCATTTTTCTCTTCCACAGATAGATCAACACCCTGTAATATACCTGGGCTAAATTTGTGTGTAAGTCATAATACAAAGCAAACGTGATCTGGGAATAACAATCACAGCTTTTGAAATGGAGCATACTGTAATGTGATCACACGTGTAGTCAAACATACACTGCTCTGAGCCTGCCATACCCTCAGAGGTTAGGTATTTTCTTTTAAAGATACAAAGACTGTCTGTCTATAGCCTACCTATAGCCTACAGGCCATCTACATTCTAAATACCATGCACCTATAGTCTACCATACAATAACTCTAGTTTACTTCTGCAGTACAGATTTCTCAGTGAAGCAGGGCCATGATTCTCAACTACTTGATACGACAGATATGCCAAGAAACCGCCCAGACCTTTTTCAGTGTCAGGGTATGCTGTTAGGTATAGCATATTATAAGACCAGAAATGATAATTCAAGATTATCTTCTGCATTACACAAACCGTAGCACTCTCACAGGATTTAACTTATCCAAATACTAAGTCATTCTTTCTGTTAAAAAGTGCAGCTTATTGTTACTTTGTTTTTTTTTTTGAGCCAGCTATTCAGTCTTCCTTTTTTTGATGTTATATTATAAAGCTTTTCACTGCTGGAAAACTTTGTTACATAAACTCGTAGGACTGTGAGCAAGCCATCTTGTCAGTAAATCAAGCAGAAAGAGTTCTCATTATGAAATACGTGTTTGTTTGGTTGGGTTTTTTTTTTTCAGGTGACTAATCTGTGTACTTCTGAATCCCCTCCAGTTTTTGAACATTGTTTTTGAGCTGGGGTTTCAGAACAGAGCTAGGAATTCAGGTACTTATTTCATCAGTTCCCTACATATTTCCCTACTCATTCATGGTATTTTACTGCTTTTGTGTCCAGTCACATTTACATTTCCAACAGCATCACATTGGGATCTACTGTGAGATGGTAAGTCACCGTTATTCACAGAATCATAGGAAAGCTGTGAAAAGATGTGAAAGGAAGGCAGGTCTGGAAACTGCCTAGCCTAAACCCCCTGATTAAACAGGGTCGAGTCCAGCAGGTCATTCAGAGCTGTGTCCACAGTTTTGAATATCTCCAATGATGGAGACTCCTCAGCTTCTCAGGGCAACCAGTTTCAGTGCTTAACTAACTCCAGTAAAAACCAAGATTTTCGTGTTTAAATGAAATTTCCTGTACTCTCATTCTCTCATCTCTTACATGACCAATTTGGTCTCAGATGAATGGCATTCCCTTTGACTTAGCTAAAATGTATTTCAATTTTCTTGTAAATATCATCAAAAGTCAAGATAAACTTCTGCGTTCCTGTCCTCGGTCATGTTAAAACTGAATACATGGCAATAATCTGATGTACTGCAGTTAAATAAGGATTAGATTAAACAGAGAGGGATCTGATAGTCATCAACTTGGAGTTCAGCAATATGCAACATTTGAATTAGTAAAATTATTTAGAATTTTGTGTTCTCTCTTTTTTCTGTTTTTCTAGTTTAAGCTCAGATGCCACGATACCGTAAGTTTATCCATTGACATGACTGTCTGCTTTATCTAATTTAGACCAATGAACTCATTCCAACACCATTCTCTCCATTTTCATAGAATTACAGAATGGTTTGGGGTGAAAGGGACCTCAAAGACCATCTAGTTCCACCCCCCTGCCATGGGCAGGGACACCTTCCATTAGACCAGGTTGCTCAAAGCCTCATCCAGCCTGGCCTTGAACCCTTCCAGGGATGGGACATCCACAGCTTCTCTGGGCAACCTGTTCCAGTGCCTCACCACCCTCTCTGGGAAGAACTTCTTCCTGATATCTAATCTAAACCTCCCCACTTTCAATTTAAACCCATTACCCGTAGTCCTGTCACTACAGGCCCTTGTAAAAAGTCCCCCCCAGCTTCCTTGTAGCTCCTTCAGGTACTGGAAGGTGCTATAAGGTCTCCCCGGAGCCTTCTCTTCTCCAGGCTGAACAAGCCCAACTCTCTCAGCCTGTCCCCAGAGCAGAGGTGCTCCAGCCCTCTGAGCATCTTTGTGGCCTCCTCTGGACTTGCTCCAACTGGTCTATATCCCTCTGATGTTGGGGGTTTCACAGCTGGACGCAGCACTCCAGGTGGGGTCTCACCAGAGCAGAGTAGAGGGGGAGAATCCCCCCCCTCAACCTGCTGGCCACACCTCTCCTGATACAGCCCAGGATACGGGGCACACTGCCGGCTCATGTTCAGCTTTTCGTCTACCAGTACCTCAAGTCCTTCTCAGGGCTGCTTTCTAACCATTCTTCACGCAGCCTGTACTTGTGCTTATGGGAATACACCAATAAAAACACATGACAAGATGTACTATTTACTTATAATTCAGTAATGTTTCTTTTATTACTTTGTTAATTGTGATAATTGTTATATTTAATTCCTTTATTAGACTCTTACACAGATTTAAAGTGGCATTTGCATTCCAAGAGATAAGACTCAAAATGACTTGTCAGACTGTACTTATCTTTCAGACCATACTTTACAGGAAAAATGGGACATTACTCTGAAACACAGAAATAAACACCCACACTGAATATTCTCATACAGACTCATGAGAATATTTCCAAAAAAAGTGACTTATATAATATGTAGATTTAAAGTGCTGCTAATAACATCAGAAGAAGCAAACTTCAAAGTACCTCATGGTTTCCTCTGACAGAAATGAGAAACTGCTGTCTTCATTGACAGAAAAGACAAACTTCAAAGTGGATAGTCATCTTCAAAAGCTCCGAACAAGCCAGATGCTCCCAAAGTACCGGGTCTGTGAATGAATAGGTATCTTTCCTTGGCTGTCAACCTCTCTCTTTTACAAGCACTAAATTGTCTTAGAAGTAAAAGTGCTAAAAGGAAAAGTACTACATAAATGTCAAAATAGCATAAACTTGATTTTTTATACAAACACTTCAAAAAAATTTTAGTAAGCTCTTAAATAATTTTTTTTTTTGCTCATCAGGTGCACGATATCAACCTGCCCACACAAGCTGTAGCAAATTTCTCTATTAGTTGAAATAATGAACCTATTCATCAATACTGTTGGTCACAGGGCCACAATTTTCAAGCAAAAGAGCTGAGACTCAGTTGCTGGTAGCCTTCTCTTGAGTTGCATGCTTTGAAACTTCTACACAGATAATGACTGACATGCACTGCTGCAGTCCGACACATCCTTATATTAGCTGGGCCGCACTCCGCTCTTTAGCAGAGCCTTCTCTCTTCCATTCAAAGAGATCTTTGGCTGCAATCAGCAGTAAGCAGTGAATGCCTTCATTGCTCTGATTTACACAAAGGTAGTGAGAGCAGAAGTAGACGTGATGCAGTAAATGCATGCTCTGCAATTCTTGGAAAAACATATTTCTATTGATAAAGAATAACGTTGCAAGAAAGATGATTAATTTTAAGGCATGAGCTTCTGCTAAATCCCAGCAGCTGTCTGTTAGCAAATTTAATGGCACCTGGGAATTGGCTTGAGCACTGCCCTGTGATCATACCATTTAGTTGTCAGCTGTTGACCCTCTTTTCTTATAACAAACACCTGCTCTGTGGGGTGATATTTTAGCTGACCTTAGCATAGCCATTACTCCCTCATGGAAGTTGGTAGATCTGTAAGCAGAAAACACTTCTGCACAGTACATATGGCAAGAGTTTGTGATGAAGCTGTAATTATGAGAGGAAAGAAGATGGGATGCTTGATGTGGTCTTGACTTTTTATCTCTAATCTACACTTGCTGCTGGAGAAGAGAAGGTGAAGGTAAAGTAGAAGGAGATGGAGAATAGAGAAGCTGCTTCCTTCTGAACCGCAGCAAGGTATAATTGCTTCCTACAAACTTGATAGGAGAGGGCTATCTGACCTGAGGGATAATGCTGGCAAAAGAGCAAGAGTGCATTAACTACAGGAAATTATGAGATGATTTTTAAGTGCCACAGCAGTCTGACTCTACAGGAACTTCTTCCAAGGATCATGCAGGTAAAAAACCAAACAAGTTTTAAGACTGAGCTTCATATACTTATGAAAAAGTTGCATGGTGTCATGGTTTCCTGTGACAATTGAGAGGTGGACAGTGTTTCAGGGGTTCCTTTTTAAGCCTGTGTTCTGCAGATATTAAATGAGCCCATATCATCATTGCATGATCCCTGTGCGTTTCTTAACCAGGACATCTGGTATCCATGGCCTTCACCTTCAACTTCTCACAAGGTTGCAGAAGCAAGTTGCTGTGTGCTGTCCTATTCAAGAACAGCATGCAGAGACACACTGTGCTTTCTTTCAGGGAAAGGTTATAGCTGTGCTTTCTTCTTACTTGTTAAGATCACAGCAAGCAATGCCATTTATAACTTAAATTTGTGAAACTTGTTCAGAGAGCTTTGATAGTAAGTTCTTTTTGGAGCAAGGCTCCCAGGTGAAAGCTCCCAGATCTTGCTTGTTTGCCGAGGTGGTAAAGTGAGGAGATTTCATGGGAAATGTAAGACTCTTTTAGAAGTAGCAATTTTAACATGATATAGGTCCAGGCAGTTGCAAATTCTAGCCCCACCTTCAGAGAATTGTTATGTTTCTGGCTCTGGGAGAATATAAGGAGTCTGTGGTGCACAGAGGCAAGTTTGGAAGAGGCAATCAGTAACTGAAAACTGAGTGAGTGCCTTTCACAGCAGCCCATGCTCCTGGCTTTGTGTAGGTGTGGAAATGCCAGTGGGAGGTTAGCAAAGGCCTTTGTGCCACCCTCAAGAGTCAAGTAAAAATCCTACGGTTCTGGCGCTTTAAAGGTGCGTGGCTTGCCCTCTGACATTGAGTGCATTATATGGAAAGGCAGGAACACACATGCAGAAAAAATATCTACATTGACCAAAGCTTCTAGGACTCATGGCTCAAACAAATCAGAAGGATTCTTTCTCCACCCACATATTTTTCACAGTTCAGGTGCTATAGTGCATATAGATTTAGGTACAGAGTTATGCTGGGTTCAGTCAAGCAAGAGTTAACTCTCTTTACTGTGGCTGCGAGGAAGCTGTGCCTGGATGCAGAGAGCAGCACTGATAAGGTCTCATCTGGCGCGGGGGAATGCCTGCACCAGATTCAAGGTCTTTCTCTGCTTCTGATCCTGCAGCTGCGTTCCCAGCTCTCGCTGTCTCGCTACAGGCGGTGCTGGGACACACAGTTCAGGCACCTGACCCCAACTGACCAAGGGAGTATTTCATTCCATAGTACGTCATGCTGGGGGCAGAGGCGAGGAGGGGGTCCGGGAGCCATTACTCTCTCCCTTACTCTCTCTGGTTCACTCCTGTACACTTGCTGACCCTCTCCCTGACTCCTGCATTAGCTGCTTTGCTAACTCCTGTGCTGACTCATTCATGAGGGAGTTGGTGGGTTTGTTTGGTTTTCTCGGTCATGCTGTCACTGTATTATATGTTTTATTTCCTATTATTTTAATTACTTAGTAGTATTCATATATATTAATTTAGATTCAATTAGTAAATCAATTTTACAAGCCTCCGTGCCCTTGCCCCTCCGATTCTTCCCCTCCACTGGAGGAGGGGACAGGGAGTCTGTGAGAGAGGCTTATTTGTATTTTGCTAGCCAGAGTTAAACCATGACAATAGGGTTCAATATTCTGTTTGCATTGTATGATAGGGCAGCTGACAGAGCAGTGTCAGAACACTTTTGGAACCTGCAGCTCTTCAAGAACTGCTCCAGCCTCAGTCCTTTCCACAGGGTACAGTCCTTCAGGAATAGACTGCTTCAGTGTGGGTCCGCCACAGGGCCACAAGTCCTGCCAGGAACCTGCTCCAGCGTGGGCACTCCATGGGCTACTGTGTGAATGTCTTCACCTTGGTCATGCATGGGCTGCTGCAGGAAAACAATCTGTTTCACCATGGTCTTCTCCACAGGCTGCAGGGGAAGCTGCTCTGGTACCTGGAGCACCTCCTGCTTACTCACTGATGAGAGTGTCTACAGGGTTGTTTCTCTCATGTTTTTTCTCACTCCTCTCTCACACAGCTCTTGTGCAGCATTTTTTACTCTTTCTAATTATATTATCAAAGTGTTGCAGATGGGCTCTGCTTTGGCCTGCAGTGGGTCCTTCTTGGAGCCTGCTGCAACTGTCTGTCTGACGTGGGGGCAGCATCTGGGGGCTTCTCCCAGAAGGCACCCCCTAGGGCCTCTTCAAGAACTGCTCCAGCCTCAGTCCTTTCCACAGGGTACAGTCCTTCAGGAATAGACTGCTTCAGTGTGGGTCCGCCACAGGGCCACAAGTCCTGCCAGGAACCTGCTCCAGCGTGGGCACTCCATGGGCTACTGTGTGAATGTCTTCACCTTGGTCATGCATGGGCTGCTGCAGGAAAACAATCTGTTTCACCATGGTCTTCTCCACAGGCTGCAGGGGAAGCTGCTCTGGTACCTGGAGCACCTCCTGCTTCCTCACTGATGAGAGTGTCTACAGGGTTGTTTCTCTCATGTTTTTTCTCACTCCTCTCTCACACAGCTCTTGTGCAGCATTTTTTACTCTTTCTAATTATATTATCAAAGTGTTGCAGATGGGCTCTGCTTTGGCCTGCAGTGGGTCCTTCTTGGAGCCTGCTGCAACTGTCTGTCTGACGTGGGGGCAGCATCTGGGGTCTTCTCACAGAAGCCACCCCTGAGGCTGCCCTGCTACTGAAACCTGACCATGTAAACCCAATACAAACTGCCTGAGGATGTATTTCAAATGTAGATAGTCTGAACACAATAAAGACCATTCTCAAAGAAGTGAGACTGTTTACATCATTTACAGGTTTCTGGACACTAAAGCTGTCCAGGGCTGCTGAGAGGTGCAGGATCTGCAGGGCATTTGAGTCTGGCAGGAAGGCAGGGCCATTCAAAAGCATGACTCCCCAGCCCGAACAGGGTCTGAAAGGCCATGTTTGCTGCACCACGTCCTGGGACCTCAGCAGGTTGCAATGTGGAGTTGTGCTGTGAATCTCTTACATGCTAGACTCTCTGTTCTTCCTGAGCGGTGGCAGCATCTACATGGTTAGGACCCAAGCTTCCTGAAGGCAGCCCTGCAGAGCCCTTTTGTAATGTTTGTGGAAGAGAATTCAGCTCTCTGTGGTTCAATTTCCTCGTCTATTTATTTATGACTGCAAGACATTGTGAATGCTTAAAGGACTGAGTTCTGAGAATGAAAGCTGCTGCACAGGCAAAGGCTTAAGTTTAAATTCCTCAGGGCAGGCATTACTGCTTATTTGTAAAATGGCAGTCCTGTGAGCCCTCTTCAGTAATAATAGCAATGACAATGGAAAACATACCATAGGGTCCATCAGTCGTCATTTGGCTCACCAAATGTGATTTGCAAGCCTGGGGCCACATGTACTTAGAAATGAGGGAACAAATTTGTTCAAAGTTGGAATAAATGGGTTATTTTTCAAGGGTCTCAGCATGCACTTAAATAGTAAGTGATATAGAAAGAGTACTGATAGCTGGAGAAATTGCATGGAACAGTTTCTCCCCCCGTATGAAAGGGAAACATACAAAACATGACATATTTTGATATATGAATATTAAAAAAATATATATATTCCACTGAAAACTTTTATTTGGTGAATGGAGCACAGCTAGAATTAAATTTCCCTGAAACTAAGCCCTAGGCAGGATGGGAAAAAACACACACCCTTTCTGTGTGTTTGCTCAGGATAGATTTACTCCTCGAAAGACTGTTGGCACCATTTCCAATTCAAAAGTAATCCCCGATATCCCGTCCCTAAGGGATTAATAGGGATGAAGCCTGTCTCCACCTTTTGATGCATTATGTATCAGCCCTGGAAGTAAGGAGAGGGTGAAAGATCAGGCTTTCGTCCTACTTCTCAGTAGTCCTTAGCGTGTCCTCTCAACTCCAGGCATGTGGCAGCTGCTCGTTTTGGAATACTCTTCTCGTGTGTCCAACTCTGAGCGAAGGCTGGTGCTTGAGGTCTGGGGCTGCCAGGGCTCAGAGGGGCATTTCTGTGGGGAGTGTGTCCTCCGGATCCTGTCCTCTCACCACGCAGACAACAAGGGCTGGAAATCCGTCTGTCCACAAGGACAACAAACACGTCTCCAAAGAGTTTGCTTCAGTCACAAACCAGTGTCTTTTACTGGGTTTGTTTTCTTGGTTGGGTTATTTTTTTACATCTTTGTGGGATGGCTTAGCTGCTCCAGGGATCAGCCTTGCAGCCTGAACTGGGAATGCTGGGAAAGGTAAGACATTGCTTTCTTCTTTTAAATCAAAGTTTTACAAACCCATGGAAAGAAAAAATCAAAATCAAGAAACAACCAAGAAGAGGTGGGAGAAACAGGCAACTTTGTGCATGCAGTAACAGAAGTTATGGGGCACGCTGCACAAAGCCTCTCCTCCAGGATCCCAGCCATGGAGCTGGTGGCCATGGAAACCCTTCCGCACGGCTGCCAGCCAGAAACCCTACCGCATTGCTGGGGCCTGCCAGCGGGTTGCTGGGGTTACTGGAGGGGCGGCAGCGCGAGGGAGGCCCCCAGGCCTGCCGAGAGGTTCCAGGCCAGCCAGGCTGCTCTATCCCTCTGCCTGGCTTGATTCTGATGAGGAAAAGCCCCAAAGCAGCTGCACGATTTTCTCAGTTAACAGTTTCCCTTGGCGTTGCGTTTAAAATAGCCCAATTACTTGCGACGGTGCTAATCAGGGAACACTAAAGGACTCATTGGGGGAAAACCGGGAAAGGCTTTTCCTGACTGGTGATATTCAGGTGCAGACTGGATGTCCCATGCTAGATGTTAATAGTTAACAGGCAGGTCTCTGAACACCAAGGGACGCAGAGAAATGTTACCATGCTCCTCCGTGAAACTGTGATATTTCTTCTGTTTAAAGAGCCTTTGTTAAACTGCCTTGGAATAACTGAAGCTTGACAAAGTGGAACTAATTGGCCTTCATCTTCCCAATCTTTTGCAAACCAACTTCAAAATCAGAAGCATTTTTGAGGAAATGATATCCAGTATAAGGAGTAAAGCATGAATCTGGATTTTAAGGAGCTCAGTGTAACATAAAACTCAAGAGGTAACTTCACTCTGGCAGATATCAAAACATCTGCTAGCAAAGGGAAGTATATAGGCCACCTCTTCCCAAAATGCAGGAAAACTGATGAAGGTTCACTCTGTACAGTCAGTGTGAGTTTCAGTGGTTAAAAATAAAGCTTTTCATCATTATTCATTCTTATGCCAGGAAAGGATATGTCAAATCAAAAGAATCATTTCAGCATTTGGCTAACCAGGACCAGCTCCCAACCTGATCAACCTTTTCCTACTACTGAAAACATGCTAAAATCACCTTATTTGAACTTCATTACAACTAGCCACCTATTTTTTTAAGCAGTTACTAAACACAAATAAACTGATATTCTACATTCCTAATATGGACCACGCCATTATTACATATTTATGTCATGGCTTTCAGAGGCCGCAGAGAAAACAGACCTATGCTAGTGTTTTCTTGAGCTCTAAGGCACAGCATGAGAGACAGTTCGTAGCTGGTCCCTGTTTCTAAGAGCCTACATAATTCAGCAGGTAAAGTGTAGATGGCAAAACAGATACCGAGAATTGACACGACTTGCCTGAGATGATTCAGCAGATGAGCAAAGAAATTCAGGTTTCATTATGTACAGGTCTGTGCTGTCCCTGGGACGTTGTACCTGTTCCAATTCTTTAATAATAGTAAGGCTTTAGTTCACATCATTCGCTCCAGCATACTTTGTGGCTGAAGTTACTTTGAAAATACCTGATTGAAGTGCTAAGATGAAAACATTTCATTGAGCACCGGGTAGATGGATTCTAACCTTTTCAGGCAGGAGCAGAGTGGCACAGCTGCACATACTGTTATGTCAGGCCTGTTTGTTTTTTTCCTAAAGAAACATATTTGATTTCATACCCTGTCTTCTTATTTTTATGTTTCCTATTAGGTGAGCTATAGGGCCTAATTCTCTCTGAGGTGACTTTGGCAGCAGTATCTAGTCCATGCTTGCAATTTATAGCAAGGTTTTTAATGCATGATTAGTGAGCAATTACTGTTTGTTTTAAAAAGTGTAATGCAGATGCTAATAAAGCAAAAAGTAGAAGCTTTTGCAGATTACTGCAAGCAACATCCTGATCTATTAGAATGTACAACATTCACAGAGCACACAATAAAACAAGTACTGATTCATTATTAATTCTTGGGAAAAAGAACTGTAATGTCAAAGGTGCTCAGTATGTTGTTTTTCAGAAGAAAACCAGAAGTATCCATTTTTCTGATTAAAACAGCTTTCTGAGGAGGAATTAAATCTGGCAAGGAGGTTGAGAAGTGAAAGGTTCTCTGTGAATTAAAGCGTGACAGTTTTCAGGAGTAACAAATCCTTAATTAATGTGGGATGGATGCCAGAGGCAGTTATTTTAAAAATAAACTTTAAAGCAAGTGCAGGAATTTCCAGAAACAAAGGTTTTCTGTTGCCATTTTCTGAGAACATGTCTTACTGGCCTACTTGGTAGGCTACTGGGGCTGGCATCACAGAGACATCATTCTATCTGTCATCTAAGAAGGTTTATTTCATTTTATCCTAAATCACTCCATGAATCTCCTATCACCTAAGCCTGGCATTAAAGAGAATTCAAAATCAAACAAACTACTCAAGAAAGAATTGTCCTGTGACAGAACTGGGACTCCCAGTGCATTTTAATTTTTCCCTAGACTGCATGAGATGGAGACAGGGGATTCTGTGTCTTGATCTGTAGCAACTGGGTTCTTACCAAATAATAAGCACAATAGTTGGTGTAAAGGTTCAGAGTAAATCTGCACATTTAGCATATATAAGAATAGGTTAATTTACATATGCAGTTACTGCAGAAGACAGAGAGATGATGACAGACTATTGCCTTTGTAAAAATCCTGTTTTCTAATGTAATCTTACTGACAATGGGTGGATAAGCAAACAGTTTTGGCTTTTCATAGTGGTCATGCTAGAGAAACACTTAGAAATTGGCAATAATTAGATTTACCTTTTGCTCATGAACAGCTCATGCAAAGTTAATTAAATATCACGAGTAAATTAGACACTTTATTTTCCTTACTTAACTACAAGAACTATTTCTGGACTCACTGAGGAGAAATGTTGCTATTTGCAAATGAGAAATAGAGAGTTGTAAGTAGGTAATGATCTGTAACATTTTATCTTTTTAAATTAAAAATAGAAAGGTCCATTAGTTCACTTTACCTGAGTTTCTGGTTGAGCAGCTGCTGTGAAGAGGAACATTATTTCTTTTCTATGAATTTCATTAAGTCTCACTTCTGTGCATATTACAACAGGGAGTACCTTAATGATGCTAACTACATTTGACAGGTACTGTACGCAGGAGCACATAATGGCGTCAGCAGAACTACTCCTTACCCATTAATTCATGGGCTTTCTGGTGTGCTCATTCCCATAATCTGTGAAGCTTTGTAAACTCTGAATGGGTTTTTCTTCACAACACACTCATGAGAGGTACTGAAGCAGTTGTTCAGTTTTACAGATGGGTGACAGAAGCACAGGGAGATTAGGTGATAAGCCTAAAGCCTTTCGCAAAGCTAAGCATAGGCTCCAGGTCTTTTGGTTCCACTCTTGCTCTGGAGGTGCCTGTGCCTTTTCCCTGGTTTCATGGTGATGGGTGCTATAGGAACCCATGAACTGTCTGTCACTAGACATCTCCACAACTATCTCATTACAATCTGCTGACTTGTCCTGGGATGACAAAACATCTTTGATGCAGATCACTAATCAGAAGGATGATACAGAAATAATATGGGACAACATGGAAGTATAGATTAGTCTGTCTGGTGCAGTCCTTTTATAAGCGCTGTTTGTACTGTGCTTGGGACATAGCTCCTAGAACTTTTTAGGTGGTGGAAAGTCTACCTCTTTGTTCATATCACAGGGGATCTTCAGCATCTGGAATCATAAGCAAAATTTCAGATCTTGCCTGAAAGCCTATGTTTAGGAGTACAGGGAACTTTTGTAATCTAACTGAAAGTTCAGGGGCCTTCAGGGTTCAGCGCCCATTGCTAGTATATGGTTTAAATTGCTTTCCTGTAGATATGTGCTTAGTATGGCACACAAGTCTTGAGGTCACACATTGTGGGTCCCCAGAACACAGCCTGGTAACTGAAACTTAACTAAAGCCAAGTCATATTACAGTCCCTGCTTTCTTCATACCCACTTAAGCCAGCTACCTATTAAAGAAGGAAGCTAAAACATGGTGTCTATCAGCTTAATAATAATTTTATTTTCTTCTAGGTACTCAGTTGTTCTGAATTTGATTGTTTAACATGTTTTACATTAAACACATTAGCTATAAATTCAGCATAATGGCAGTTTAAAATATAGTGATAACATTTATATATGATATTGGAAATAATGTGATGTTTTCATAACATATTTAGTATATCATTTTTTCCAGGAAAAATGTGATATACTTTTAATATTATATGCTCATCTTTTAATCTTCAACATTCTTTTCTTAAATAAATATTAATATTTGTAATCTCTGTATCTGTACAAAAGTCAGAAGAGATATTCAGCCAGTGAGATAAGGATCTGGCCTATGACAACCAGGTCAGTGCTGTTAGCTTAAGGTTTTATTTTTCTTGGTTTTAGTTTTGTAATGTTCATGTAAGGCATACCACTCACACTGGTAGCTTGGAGCACAGAATATATCACATTTTTCCTGGAAAAAATGATATACTAAATATGTTATGAAAACATCACATTATTTCCAATATCATATATAAATGTTATCACTATATTTTAAACTGCCATTATGCTGAATTTATAGCTAATGTGTTTAATGTAAAACATGTTAATCAAATTCAGAACAACTGAGTACCTAGAAGAATGATATATGTAATTTTAATTAAACAAGCAAATATTCACACAGTTTTTGTTATGAATTTTAGTTTCTGTAAGCCAGGTGTAAATAGGATTCACAAGATTGAATGACAGCTCTCTGATGAGATGTCTGTAAACCTTTTACTTTGGAATACATCAGCATTGGTTTGATTACAATGAATGAATATATATCACTGTCAGACTGCTCTCCTCCACTAACAGGCATAATTGTTTGGCTTTCTGTACACGTGTATCATCTAATACTGGTAATGATTTTTGGCCCTTAATTCTGGAGAATCTAAGTTCTTCATTACTACACACTCTTTTTATTCCTTATCTTAATATTAGTGCAAAACATTTAGTGTGGAATGATCCAAAGGGGGATGAATAAACTTCTAATATATTCATATAAAATGTGGAATACTTTCTTAGATTTATGTGACCAATATTCATGCTAGACACATCTGAAAATCACTGACTGGTACTGTGTTACTCAATTATTTAGTTATCCATTCTGGAGTTTAGGTCTTTGGTGTGCCTAGTCCATGGGCAGTACTAAAAAATTTTGCTCTTGTTCACTTCCAGCAATTCTGATGTCCACGAGTATAATCAACTTTGAGGTTGCCCTCAACTAACCTGAACCACATGCACTGCCCTTCCTTGTCCCAGTCACCTTAATGTAAACACTTTCTACATTTAGGCAAAGTTACATGTTCTATATTATGGCATCTGCAGATGTCTTCTTCCCTTTGGGAATATAACAGTATCCTTCCCCATCATTCTCCTTAGCTGCAGAGACAGACCTACAAGACTCCAAATATCATGGGATATGAAGGCGAATGGAGGAAAAAATCTGTCTTGCCAGCTTTCTCATAGGCACAAAAGTTACAAATAAGGCTCTCATTTCTTTTCTGAACACTGAGGTGAACAAAAAGCAGTTCTGATGTAATAGAAGGCAACAAGGGAAGAAAATTGGCCTAGTCTCTGATCCATATCCTAACTTTTCACCTTCACTGCTTCTTTTGACTTTGTTTGGAAAGAGGAGGGGTGGTCTGTTTCTTCCTTTCCCTTCCTCTGCCTTTGCAGAGCAGCTACCAGCCCTCCTCTGCAACTTTTTGGAGATTTGGCCGGTTAAGTTTGTTGCAGCTTCCTTGACCCTTACAAAGAAATTCTACCCTGAGAAGAGAGGGCTGGACTCATGGGAGAACACAAAAACTAGGAGGATGCCAAGCTTCTGGAAGCCAGCTGGCAGGGTGTTTGTAATGGTTGGTGGTGGCAGGAGAGGTACCAAGGTGCCACCCAATAAGGCTGCTCTTATGTTCAGACCACAGAAAGCCACTTCTCATAATTATTATATTATCAATGCTGGAAAATCAAACTGCTTATTAAGTTTTGCATGTGGTCAGCTAAAAAGGGGAATGAAAGGCATAGTTAGGCACATTATATTAGAAATGTAATTACCACTTATGGGTTAAACAAGTGTACGTTTAGAAAACACATGTTGGACAGCCTTGCGTAGCTATAGATATATATTACAGTTCTTCAACATGAAAGAAATCTGAAATAACAATTGCAAAAATATATTAGTAATTAATTTGTATCAACTCAAAAACCCACAGCTAAGACTACAGAGTGGGAATTCGCAAGTAACTACCTAGGTGACAAATACCCACAGTTTTACGAAACATGGTCTCTTTAAAACAAGTATGGCTCTTATCATAACCACGAAAAGGAAAACATGGACACAACTTCTAATCTTAACCACCAGCTACTCATTGTTGACTGAAGCTTTTATATTCCTAAAATAGATATATTGGATAAGCAAGTGTATTAAGAGCCCAAGCTGTCCTTCACTTCCTCTGTAGTCATTGGAAAGACTACACTTCCAGATGGCACTTCAGTTCTGTCCACTGCCTGTAGGAATGCATGTTGTGGGAAGAGGAGTCTATAGTGGTTATCTCAGCTATATGCCTAATACAGGCATATATTAATCTCAGCCTAAATCAATATTTCTTACCAAAAAAAAATTCCAACTTTGGCAGAGTTTGGGGTCAAGCAAAGATTTGCCTCAGAAAGGACTGTCTTACCAGGACTTGTTTGTTAGTTCAGCACTGTTAGTTCTATAATCCTAAGAACATAAGATAAAAGGGGTTATATATATGTAACAAAGCAGTATTTGGTTTCATTATGCACATATTCATTGAATAACCCGGGTTGAAAGGGGCCTTGAAAGATCATCTTGTCCAGCGTTTTGTGGAAAATGAAGCCTAGCTGAGATTACCTAGAACCCTCTCCTGCCATGTCTTGAAAACCTCCAGTGATGGGGACTCTACCACATCCCTGGGGAGGTTGTTCCAGTGATTGATTGTTCTCTCTGTAACAAATTTCTTTCTTACATCAAGATGAAACCTATCCTTGTGCAACTTGCACCCATTGCCCTTCATCATCTCCCTGTGGTTCCTTGTGAAGAGAGAGCCTCCATCCTCTTTGTAGCTGCCCTTTATGTACCTGAACACTCTGATGAGGTCCCCCCCCTAAGCCTTCTCTTCTCCATGGTGAGGAGACCTAACTCCTTCTGTATTTCCCCCATAGAGCAGGTTCTCCAGCCCTTTGATCAACTTTGTGGCCCTCCTTTGGACCCTCTCCAGTCTATTGCTGTCTTTTTTAAAGTCATGAAGGAAGAAGGGATTTCTGGGGATTTCACCTGTGGGAGTGGGTGCAACTACTGACAAATGCAGTAGTGTTCATATCATTTACATATGGTTCCTCTCCTCGTGCTGCTCTTATGTTTATTTTCGGGTGGCATCTGAGCCATAGGGTTTTGTTGGCACACTCACAGAAAGTTAATTTTAATCATGCAAATAAGTAGTGTTTCGCAAACCCTAATTCTGAATTTGCACTTGAAGGAATTATTAAATTGCCATCCAATTAAGGGACAGAAACAGCAAGCGGCTTATGTAATTAATTGCCTTGGAAAATATGACTCAGATTTTCAAAATTCAAGATCAGTGAGGAAAAAATTAAACTTAATGTTATTTGGATATATTTAATCTCGAGAGGACTACTTAATTTTCTCTTCCAATTTTTAAAAAAATCATTACATGCTACATTAAAAAATCAGTTTTATTTTTTCTTTTCTTTAGCTGCAAAGGGCCATGAGTAATATTAATTTTATTCAGTAATATTAAACATAATATGCTTATGGTACAGACTAGCAAGCTCTTAGTCTTTTATTTAAGAACTTAATTTTACAGCCTTGAAGTATATCAAGGTTTATATGCCGTTCCTTGTAAAAGCAACAGTAAGAATGCGTACCTTAGATTCCCCAATTTATACAGATCCATTTTCATAAGTTTTATTGGAATATATACTTGAACAACTAAGGAGCTGGCTTAGTTCCATATAGAAATATAATTACTGTAAATTGCATGCTTACTAGCACTCTGATGAAGTTTCAATCAGGAATCTGACAGAGGAGGGATTAATTCCCCAGAAACAGGGTTTCTTCCTTCTTCTTGTCATGAACATATGTGTATGGAGGAAACAGATCTGAATATGCCAGATGAATAAATTAAGAGATCTAGGATGAAACAGAACAGCTGGAAACATAACTGGTGATAATTGAAGGCTAATTATCTTCAGTGAGCAATTTTCCACCAGGTGTTCTATTAGCCATATAGAAAGAGAAACTGGAGAAATTGCATGGCATGCATTTTCTTTCAGAAATCCAATATGAATTGCTGTCCTACCTACGTGGTAATTGGAAAATGACAGTAGTGTCTGTTAGGGGTATAAATATTCATGAGACTGATTTTCAAAAATCCTTTCATTTCTTTTTGAGCACTGACTTGGTTTTGTACATTCCGTGTTTTATCAGAGATGTGAGTCTTTCTTACTTTAATAGATAATCAAACCGAAGTCTACCTTTAAGAATATATTTGAATGCCTAAGCCCTTTCTTATTCTGTGTCATTTTGGGTTATTTTTCTGTAGCCTGCTATAGCACCTTCCAACTAGCAGTTTCAGATTATGTCCATAATCCCCGCAGTTTTTGACTGTTGCTTAGAGCATCACATACAGTGAATAATGAAGCCTGCTTTGGTATCAGGATAGGAAAGGGAATATTTAAGAATTGCCATGGGAATTCATAATTATATGATCAAAAGCATGTTAATCTCCAACACAAATAGAAGATCAATATAATTCTCATTACTTGCCACAGCAAAGGATTTTAAAAAATAATTAGAGTTGTCTTTTTTTAAAGAAAACACACCAAACTTGTAATTGTCTGAGTTTTGGTATTCTGTTGCTTCTTAATGAGATTTCTGGAAAACAAGTTCTTGCCAGGGGTGTTTTAAATCTTGATGTTCTGATTAAATTTTAATTTTATTACAGAAAAGATGAAAAATTGACTATAGCAATCAAAATGTCATTTCTGCAACACTGTCAGTGCAGGAAATAGATTTACTCTAATGCCCATAAGAGATGTTCTTACAAGATTTAGAAAAATAGCATGTTAACCATTAACAAGTCTTGCTGTGGTAGGAAGAGACATGCCAGAAACAGCTGTAACAATAATTACTTCTAACTGTATTCCTGAGGAACCTAAAAATTTAAAAGTTTTTTTGATAAAAAGTATGTGGGTCAAGACCTGTCATTGCTCAGACAGAAAATGTCTGTGATTCATTTTATATCATTCTTGTTCAAAAAAGAACAGAAATCTTGAAACCCTAATAAATATCTCAATCCCTGAAAACATAATGTTGTGAGAACACTTTGATTTTGAAAACTGGGTGGGAACCACCTGATTCTGGTTAAATTATTTTGAAAATAATTAAGCATTCTGCAGTTTACACATTACAATAACTAGCCAAGGACTTTCTGCTTTTTTTTATCTTCACCTCTTTGCTGATAAGGAAGCAGTGTCATCTGAGGGATAAAAATGTAGAGTAACACTAAAATTAGCTGGTGACTTTACAATGTAGGTAACAAGTGACAACAAAAATACCTTTGGTGATCTTTTGTGTCTTAGAGTAAGAGAATGAAAGAATAGGTGTTCTTGCCAGAGATGTCCTAAATGTGTAAATTTTGCTATAGATCTGATAGGTAAGGATTTGTATATGCAAGTGAGGTGATGCTTTCTCAAGGGCCTGAAATGAAGGTGTCAATGGGTGTCTTGCTCAGGTGATTGACATGCGTGTCAGTGTGGGTGTTTCTGTGAAAAGACATGGAAATTGCTAGATGGCTTGCTTTGGCTTCACACTTCGGGGAACAAGGATCCTCTCTATGTATTTTGTTTTTCAATGCTTCATGCCAGTCACCACTGGGAATAGCAGCAAATTAATGACTTCTGGAACTTAAAGCACAGAAAAGCTTGATGTATAAGATCTATGGATCACATTTTTTAAAAATGTATACTGGAAAAAATTTTTCTGCATATCATAAAGCTTTTGGCCTTCCCACAGTTTGGGTGGAGCCAAAGGACTTCTTGACCACCTAGAGCAGTACATCAGGGCATTGTGGAGGTCTGGGGCTCCCTGGGGGGACAGCAGCCATGGGACACACTGGGATGGCAGAGCAGGGCCTGTCAGCCAGGGCCCATCCCACCGCTCCACCCTGGGGGATCGCACATCTCCATGGGGAAAGAGGTGGGCCAAGGCTAGGCTGGGACATAAGCCCGTTGGTAGGCCTGGCTCCGTGGGGCCCATGGCCAGGCAGGGCAGGGTGTGGGCAGCTCCAGACCAGCCCTGCTGGGGCATCACTGGGGTGGAGACTGATGGCCCTGAGGGAGCTGAAATGGCACCCTGTGCTGTGGGCAGGTGGACAGAGGCCCTGCGAAGTCCTGGAAGGGCCTATGGGTGCTGTCAGGTTCCCTGATACATTAATGTAAAGCTAGAGTAAAGCAAGGAATCTGTCAGAGCAGTTTTGGGTGGAGTTTGGTATGTTTGTTTGTTTGTGTTTTTTTTTTTTTAAATCATGTTTTGTTAACAGCATTGGAAGTGTGGCAGCTATTGTTTAGTCCATAGGCAATAACAAAGGTGAGAAGGAGTACTGGTTACGCAACTCTCCATTAATTAAGTCCATTAATTTCAATGCTGGAAAAAAACCCACAGTGCGTTTGTGGGGAAAAGGGGGAGAACACCTGGCTCCCCACTGTCCTGGTGTGGCTAGCGCAGGAATGGAGTCCTGAAAATCGTGGGTCGGTGGTGTGGTCAGCTCTGTCTGCACAACCCAGGTAACAGAAAAGCCCTCAGGTAGCAGGAGGAAACCCATGCTCTTTTGCTGCTTCATGCAGTGTTGGTTTCATGAATTTGAATGATTAAGTCCTGTGAAACACATTTCAGTAAGAACATCCAACAATTTAGGTGTTCAGATGTGTTTTGCAGTATGAAAATATGTGAAAAAGATGGTGTGGGTTGGGGGTGGGGGAGGCGCGGTGTTAATCTACAGTAATTTTTTTTTGTAATTTTTCACATTGTCATTATCCTGACTTCAGTTGTTGAAGTGGAATTTTTGTTGTACATGCAGCAAATACATCACATATGTTTGTGAATATATCTATGATTGGTGACTGAGATTCAAAACCTGCTTTTGATTCAAGAGATCTACACCACAGTGGGTACCGAACTTTGTGTTTTGCTCCTCTTGAAGTCGTCTGGCAGGCAGTACTGTGTATATATATACACACAGTATATATATATATACACACACAGAGTGATATTTAGATAAGAATACCTATGTAGTAGGTATTTACATAAGAATATCTATAACTACTTTTATTCAGAACCAGTCAGCCTGTGCTTTGTCCATATGGTTGAGCCTCTAAAAGGAAGACTACTCCAGAAAACATGCAAATTCCATTGATTTGTTAAGGGGAATGCTGTTGTTTGACTGGCTGTATGTTTTACAATCGTCTCTTGACTATATTTGTATCTTTCATGCAAACACAGGTAACTGCAGGTCAAGAAGTTGTGTGTGTAAAATACATAGATTTATGTTCTGTATTACTCAGTGTGGTATTTGGGCTTCTGCCTGGATGAGATGCTTAGTTTGAGAGACAGGTGGAGAGTAAATGGGATCGAAGAGATTTAGGAACGTTTAGTACATATCTACAGCTATTTGCTTGGCAAAGATGATGACGTTCTGTTGCATGCTAATTCTTTTTGCAAAGCCAATAAAAGAGCAGGGTTTTTCTTACAGAAACTGACTTAGAAGTCTAACAGTGTAGACTGTTGTGCGTTTTGCTTTTCTTTTTTTAAGTGATATCACATAGAACCTAGCTTGCTGTGACCTTGTTCTTCTCCACAGTTAAGCGCAGGGATAGCGAATTTTAAGGACAAGAGGTGAAGGATTACTCAGGAGGGTGCCAGTACAGACACTTCTATTTGAGAGTATGATTTAGGAAGAATAGAATAAAGCAGAGGAAGATGAGCAGTGGTGAGTATTATTTTCTGTACTGACAAAAGAAAGGATTTCCTTGGTTAAGTAAAAATGTCCTGAGGGGACATCACCTTTTGAAATACTTACTCTCTTTAGCTAAGATTGGTTGAAACATGATTTGTGTTCCACTGTAAAGGATTTAAGAAATAAAGGAATAACCAAAAAGTATGCATATTTAAGTCTCACAAGGAAATTCTGACTTGTCTAAACTGATTGTAAAACTCCTCTGGACTATACTGGAAACAAAGATCTTTCAATTTATATTGAAGAAAACAAAGATATTTCCTTCCAGAATCTGGTAGAGAGAACAAAGAAAAGCAGGAATTAAGAGGCCAAATTTGTATCTTCTGCAATAATAAACAGGAAAGGACAAATTAATCTTTGACTGGGGTTAAGAAATGTGATGAGACATAATGTTGTTGAAATTCTACTACTTGCCGAGGACAAGTTTTAGAAATCCCATGAGGCAATAATAAAAATTACAATTTGCAGCTACAGCAGGCAAGGATTGAGGGTACTCTTGCACAGGTATGGTGCTCATTAATGATAACCCATCATGTCTCAGAAGTGACATTAGACAGTGATTTTTATTTACTTATGCCTCAATTAACATATATTTTGACATTTTACTTAAACAGATTTATTTAACTTCTTTTTACTGAAAACTGACCTGCTTTTTTTCCTCTCCCATTCTCACATGAAAGCAGATGGCTTAATGCACAGATGCTCATGGACAGCAAAGCTGAATTAGCTTTGTCTGATTAAATATTTTCAGAGAAGAATACCTGACTTGTCAGTTACTGCTTAGTTTAACAAAGCCAATCAAATTGTATGTTTTCTAAATAAGGAATTCAGCAATAACTTTGCAGCTTTCTCATGCTAACTGTGCATATGGTCTCATATAAACCTATACTCAGAAGCCAGCAACTGTGATTTCAACAACTTGATTCCATTAAGAAAAGAGGAGAGATGATCAGGGTTAGAACAAATGAGGTAATTATGCTCTAAAATGCATTGTCTAGCGAACACACATTGGCTAGCAAATAACTGTGTTCTTCAAGGCAAGGATTATCTTTTTGTTCTGTGTACAGCGTCTAGCACAAAGGGAATCTGTGTTGTGCCTAAATCTCAAAACAGTAATGCAATAGAAATAATAATAAACTACATAGGTGAGGATTATTTGTGTTTTGGAAAAAGCTATCACTAAATTGTTCATCTAAATGGATTTAATATTCCTTGCTCTGTTATCTCTATTTTTCTAATAATATCAAAAAATATTTGCAAAGACTACTTGTGAAACTGGCTTGTTACTGATCACTGGGAATAAGAGTGTTTCTTTTAATATGCCAATATGCAAACAGTTATTTCTTGTTGGAAGCTGGCCAGTTTGTTTGATTTAGTACAGTGATTCATTACCACTTTCTCAGCGAGTCTGGTGCTTGTTCTATCCAAAAACATTCTAATATTTAATGAACCGGTTGTATTTGTCTTGGTTGGGTTTGGGGTTTTTTTCCAATTAATGATAATAAATATTTGATGTGTATCTAGATTTTAATAATTAGAAAATACAATGACTGCTAAATTAGCTTTTTGCAGCTTTTCGGTCAGTAGACTGACATTTCACAGCCTGCCTGGCTGAAACCACTTTCAGCTAATTTAAAATTTTCTCACTCCATTTAGCTGTTAAACCCTGGCATATGGGCTTCTGATCAGTTTTCCTATTCCAACAGATCCTCAGAAGAATCTAGCAGTGAAAATAATATATATATTTAAAAAATCTGGTTCAGATAAAGTTAATACAATTTGATGCTCATGTTGGCAATGCTGCAACTGTCCTCTACTCATCAGGAGGAGAGGGTTGGATGGAAGTGAGCGATGAACTTCCTACACTACCTGTCAGTCTGCTGGGAAGGAGCACTTCTCAGAGGTAAAGAAAAGAACAGCCACATAAGGATAGATAATTAACTCTTGGATAACCATGACTCTGTAGTTGCCAAACTATTGTTTGGTAGTATGCTGCTACTCAGTAGCTGCTGAAATACTCCTTGGGTAGCAATTTGACATGTGGTACTTATAATAACCTGGAGTTTATTTTGAGACATTTTTTTTTCTTATTTAGAGAGGTTAGGGAAATTAAATCATGGGCATTGCTGAAAAGATCTCGTATGTCAACTATGTTGTTTCCGATTGAAGGAAATCCTTCTACGCCCAGCTTAATAGCTACCTGGTATTAACTTAGTTACACAGATTCACAGAGTGGAAGGGGTTGGAAGGGACCTCTGGAGATCATCTAGTCCAACCCCCAACTTAGACTAGGCTTCTGGAAAGAAATACCCTTCAGATGTTAACACAGTTTTCTTATTGACTAACATTACCAAACAGCTCTGTTTGCTGATACTGATGGTAAATCAGCTGCAGTAGGATTGCAAGACCTGCTGTTGGGTTCCACTCTGGCTGCCTCTCATAGTTATATTTTTGTGCTGCAGAGAACTCATTGTTTCTCACTGGTAACAGCAATGTTTGCTTTCTCACTTGTCTGAAATGGGTTTAGTTCTGGGGCGATGTTTTCAGTTTATCAGATCTGGAAATGTATTACTCTTTAGGTAGAGTACTGCATGAGACCAATGATTTTAGTCTTGTTTCTGTTAGTGCTGTAGATATTTTTTTTTTTTTCTCTTTTTAAGGCAGGGGGGGAATTGTAAGAATGAATTGTAGCAGTAGAGGCAACTGATAGCAGATTTGACCAGTCTTATTTTCATATTTTCTCTATTCTCTTTATATGCCTAAAGGATGGCAGAACTGTGCTTTGAGTAAAGGCAGAAGCTGCAGGAAAGCAGATGGCCGAATATTAGCGACCATATTATGGGACCGAATTTCATTAGCTTGTGGTGTGAATCCTGAATAAAACTGAACTTATTTTTGTGTGTTCACTATCTCATAGAAAAGATTTATGTCTTGGGGAAATATTCACTGTTTAGTTTGGAGAAAAGACTTTAAAACTAATTGCTGTCAAGACACTGAAATACTATTGGTGACATAAATGTGTCCCATCCATCAACTTCCCACATAAGAATATGATTTATTATGCCAAGTATTTTTGATTGGAATCACACTTTCATTTAAAAAATGTTTAATGAAATATTTCTTGCTAGTTCCAAGTACAGAGATCCTGCGTGTACCCTCTGCTACAATATCTGTATACGAAAAGGACAGTCACTAATTACACTGTGCCAGTGGGGTGGGGGATGACATCAGAACTGAATTAGATTAATAAATTTAGGAAAAAGTACACTTTTAATATAAGAACAGCTTCAGTAAAGAAATTAGAGACTGGTATGAATAATAATAATATTATTATTTTCCCCTATAAAAGGCTGGGGTTTTAGTATTGTTGGAAAGGGATATTTTCAGGAAGCTTGATAATACAAGTCCCCGCAGAAGACTGACAGTGTGGGATGTCTCCAGGGCTGTGTAGTGGCTGGTGGTGGACCATTTAGGAATGAATATTAATAATGTTTTTGTTACCTTCTGGCATATTTTGATACACTGTCCATATAAATCCCCAAACTGGGTTAATCATCTGAAAGGGGTTTAATCATCTGAAGGTTAATTAAGATATCTCTAGTCATGCATGTATTGTATGTATTCACTGGACTTAATTTACTGCTACAAACAGGCCTATTAGGATAATTATTAGGATTCTGTAAGGAAAACAGTTATGAGCAATGTTTTCATGTTGCTAAAGACTTATGAAATTTTCCTGCACTGGATAACTTCACAGCTTAAACTCAGGTAACTATTTTGCTTGCAGAGAAGGAGAAGCATATGGTGCATATCCAGCAGCAGATGTGTCAGTGACGTGGAGATTTTACCAATACAAGTACAGTACAAGTACAGGCTGGG
>NW_010263478.1:0-49039 GCF_000690775.1 Eurypyga helias
ATGATTCTATGATTCTATGTGACTTGTTACTGTATTAAAAGAGGAAACTAGTTTTGGTTCAATTTATCAAACTAATATCGATTGAAAGTCTCAGAAAGAACCTGTATATATAAAGATGCATGTAAAAAGAAGGTGTAAGAATGGAAAAGATCTTGTTAGGTTTAGGGGAAAAAACATTTCACATGATGAAAATTCTCACATAGCCTAGGTAAGTAGAGGTATTGTATTTAGTTCACTAAGCTAACTTTGAAATATATTAAAATATCATTTCTGAAAATTCTATAAAAAGGATAAAAAGCGATTGAAAAAGAGACATACGTCTTTTTATCAAAAGGACTTTCACAGCCAGTAGGTACTAAAATACTTAGACTGTATCAGTAATTGCAACTATTGCCTAGTGAAAGGAAACTTCAGAGTTCATCATTACAGCTTTGATGCTGCTGTGGCAATACACTGAAGTTGATTAAATTTTAAATATATGGTATAAATATTTACTTAGTCTTTTAAGAAGTTACTTCATTATTTAATAAGGTTCAATCATGAACACAGTTTACAGATTTTCCCCAAAATTCAATATATATTTAAATATTACTAGTATTTTTTTTCTCTATTTCATTTAGGTGGACTTTGAATTCAGTTCTCCATCTCTCTGAATATAGAAGAGTTTTAGTGGATTTAGAAAGTATTACAGCCAAAGCAGAAGCTGCGGCACTAAGCTTAGTCACTGCAAAGTTTTAAAACACAAATATCTTTTTTGACATGTCTTGTATGATGATGAACAAGCCAGTAGTTAAGGATAATAAACACCCTCCACTTTTTTTTTTTTTAATTGATGCAAATTGCTCTGTTTATCTGAAATAGAGGAATTAAAGACTTTCATTAAGTCTGAGTGAGTCAAATGGGAATTGGGTACTTCTAACTTACTGATTTAAGACATTTGTGTTGATAGCCCCCCTCATGATTCTATTTTAAATAATATGAAATGGCTTGGATAATCTGCAAATTAGAATGAAAAATAAGAACAGTGCATTTCAACCATTTGCCTAGGAAATTCACCATTATTTCTGATCCTTGATTTGATTAGTGAAACTTCTTGATGAGTAAGTGATTCACAAGAAACATACTTCCAGCTGGTGAATGCATGAGTATGAAATTCCAGGAAACACCACCGACCACAAGCCACCAGCATTGTATTTCTCCCAGGAACAACCTGGCCACCTCCTTCCTCCATGGGTGTTGTCTCAAGAAGGATGGAGGAGGAGGATATATAGCTATCATCAGGATGGGGGTGGGAAGGACACAGACACATGATGTAATCATTGTCATCACCAAAGCCTGAGGCATACAGACTGATGGAAAAGTAATATTATGAGCAAAGGCTTTGTGTCCCGTTATCTTGAATTTCCATAGCTAATTATATTGAACTGCTCTCAAATCACTTGCACTTGGCCTTGTTGAACTCCATGAGATTGGCAGTGGCCCACCTCTCCAGCCTGTCAAGGTCCCTCTGGATGGCATCCCTTCCCTCCAGCATGTCAAATGCACAACACAGCTTAGTGTCATTGACAAACTTCCTGAGGGTGTACTTAATCCCACAGTCCAAAGATGTTAAACAGCACTGGTCCCAGTACCAATACTTGCACATGATCTGATATAATCATGCATTAACATTGCATTACTTTAAACTTAGTCATTATTATTATTATTTTACAACTAGAGAAACTATAAGGATGTATGCAGGGAATTGCTGTGACTGAGCTTCGTGGCCCTTTGCAGTGATGGCATAACTGTGTTTGATAGCATCAGTATTCATATAGAATATCTTTATGTTTCATGGCCTTTATGTCTGTTAAGGAAAGAGGAACAGTTGAATATTGTTTTGGTAAAGAAGAGAAGCTTAATGAAGGCCTTTCTACCTGTTAAACTAATGAAATAATGGAAAAAAAAGTTAAATAGCCTTTGTAGGGCATTTTTCAGAATAGGTGAGAGAAATATCTATCATAGGTGGCCATATAAAGATCATAGTAAGGCAGTGAAATAGATTATCTCCTGAAAGATCTTCCAGTTTTATAGTCCAGAGGAATATTTTATTCTTGCATTGACCATCTGCCTAAGAATCCTGGACATAGAATGCAGGAAACATGAATTAGAATTTCCAAATTCAGTGCTCTCTAATAAACCTGAAACTCCAGCCTTTCTCAGAAAGTATCTTGAAGAGTTTTATTTAAAACAGAATACAATTAAGATGTTCCCCGCTACTTTGCAGCAACTTTCCATAGAGAAGTGGAAAGACAGTAAAATTTATTTGACAAGTTGCTACAATGCAAGGTATCATAAACATTTTATTAAATTTAAGCCCCATAACTACATTGTGCCCACTGAAACAATGAAGCCATAGTACTGAATAGGAAGTATCAAAATGGAATAGGAAATTTAAATTTATAGATGAAGCAGAAAGATATCCAGATAACAAAGCAAAAAATAAAATTAATTTGTGAAAGTGTTCTCTAGTGGAGATTTTCCACATGACTAGATACCTATTATTGAACTAATAAAAATAGCACTGTTATTGAGAAAGTGTGTAACAGTTTTATCTGTGTGTAAAAAATTAAATCTGGAAAGTGAGTTTACATTTAGGCATAAGAAAGTCATAACTTTATTTCTCTTACACTATATTAACTGCAGTGCCAAGAGTGTGTACAAGTACACAGAATGATTAATTCAAGTAAGTTCAGCTTTCCTTTGCTTCTCTTGGTGAAAAGAGAAATTTCTCCATTGTAAAACACCACAAACCCTTTCCCTTGTATAAAATCTTTTAATCACATGCAGAGTCCTTATCATTGTGTCTACTCTGAAAATTTGAGATTAGTGGTTGTCCAAACCATTCTGAGAGTTTGCTTCCACGCCAAAACTCAGCCCCATAACTGCCAAAATCCAGCTCCACACTTAAAAGACATCCCAACCTTCTTCTTGGGATATTGATGTTACAGAAAGCATCTGTATAATTTCAGAAATGGACTCTAGTGATGCACCATCTATCATGCACCTAAGTAGGTGTGATAGGAGTGATGGCAGCCATACCTGTGAGACTGTCTGATGTGAATTAACAAGAATCAGCTGTTATGTGATGAAGATTTTATTTTCTTGCTAAGTTGATCAGTGAGAACACAGGCACTGAGAGAATGAGAGTGCTCTGGAGCTGCTTGGATGTAATGATCAGTAAAGAGTAGAAGTGACTGCACACTGGGATGGCTGGGAAAATATTTCTCAAGTGGAGATAGAATACAATTTGGATGCTGCTTGCTGGGAAAGAAAAAGAAAAAGAAAAGGAGAAGGAGAAGAAAAGTTTGTGTGGGTAACTTATCTGTTTATTTCTTAACATTGACTTTTCAGTGTCATAGGTTCATCTTGTAAAGATAGCCTTTAGTTTTGGCAGGCTTGAGTTGTGCTGTTGACCCCAGTGATGCTATAAAGATAAGGACTGAGAAACAAAGACTGAATTCCTGGGAGATTTCTATTAAATATAGCAGTTTGTGTAGTGACTAATTAATATGCAGAAGTGTTTTGCTGATTAATTCTTTTGAAAAAAAATATATAACCACAATGCCCCATGATTTGTAATGGCTGTGAACTACCACCCTTTGAGATCTGGGTTGCCAATGTAGTAACAAGGCTAATTGCTACATTCTATGCAGGTGGGAGCCTCTATTCTAACAACTTTGTCATTTCTCTGTTTTTCTAGTAAGACTATACTTCCTTATACTACTCCCAGAGAGGTTAACTCCAATTTACTAGAGGCTTTGGCATCACCCCCTGCAAACTATGAACAAATCAATGTGTGGAATATTAACCTGTCACAATGCAGAAATGTGTTTTCTTGCACTGTCTGCTATAGAGAGTTTTTATCAGGAGTCTCTCTCCATCTGTGAACTATAAGTCAAATTCAGCTGAAAAATGGCACACTTAGAGATGTGAAAATTTCCTGTGAAATGCTGAAGAAAGAGGCCAACCGGTAGCCATTAGGATGTCAGAACTCGGAGAGAACTATTGTCCCTTTATGCGAGAGCAAGGCAACTAGGGAGATAAATCTGTGATGGGAACATTGGCAAATCTGGTGGATGGCAGAGAGTGTTCATGGGAAAAGAAGGTATTTTGAGCCGTAGTAGCTTTGATAGAAGCAGCTATGCCCTGATAAAGCACATCTTCCCACAGAGTAGATAAAACGCTTGATAAGGAATGTTAAGAATATTGTATGATAGCAAGACCAGAGATGGTTTGGTACAGTTTCCACCAAAAAAATTTAGTCTGTTTGCCTCAACCGTGCTGTTTTGTTCCTCCCTCCAGCATGAAAAATCATTATGCCCCTTTGTGATAAACAAGGAAAAGAAAGAATCTTGAGGAGGAGGAAGAGGATTACTTCTTTAATACTCCTTATGCTTGCCACTTTGAAAATCCAGATAAAAACCAGTAAACCACCAGTGAGAATAAAGCTCATAGTACTCTCTAAAAATCAAGGGATCATTTTATTAGGAAGACTCACTATTTGTATCCACTTGTCCCAAATCACTTATATATTTGATGATGACTGATATTGAACAGATCCAAGAGACTTCTTCCATCTCCAGGTGCACTGGGATAGAGAGTAAGAAACAGTCCCTGCTCATTGGCAAGTTATTTTGCCCTACATTGCCCAGTTGTCAAGTGTCAAATTTTGTGTTAACCTTTGTTTATGTTACCAAACACAAGTGAAAATCATTATTTCCCTTGAAGGGCAATGCAGTGAGAACAAACTCAAGCTTTACCAGTCATCTAATACATGACACTGGTACATGTAGCTACTGTCTATGTTACAGAAACCACGTAAATCTAGAACAGCAGTAATTAATTTGCTCTTTGAGCAGTATGCATTTGTATAAGACACAAGAGGTTTTATAAGAATGGCTAAGAATATGTCACTATTACTAGAAAAATGTGCGTGCAGTTGAGATATATTCCATAGCTTAGTGTTGCCTTGCATTTTAGGGCATTTTTGGCAGAATGTCAGACCTCGAAGCATCTTGTTAAAGTCTTTCCATCTATGCTTTTTTGGAAAACCTAAATATTCTTGTTGAAGATCAGATGTAAATGAGAGGACTATGATTTAGTTCTGGAAAAAGCTTAGGGAAAAAGTGATAAATGAAGATATGACCCATGTTTTCCATGTGGAGATACATGATGAAATTACCAAATGTCCTAGCATACCTGGCACTGAGCACCTTTCACGGACACACTGACGAAGTGGGTAAAATGCACAGCATTTCATGTTTAACAATCTATGGAAATGCTACTTCAAGCCACCAGATGGTTTAAATGTGGATTTAGCAATAGAACTTATATTTGAACATATGTTCAAATGAGCCTTGTTTACCTTAATCACGTATGAGCTGTATGGTCCTTGTGAAACTATTTTAAACATATTAAGTTATGCTTGCTAAGGTGCTATAAAACAAGCCATTTTTTTATTTGGTCTTTATTTCATTAACATTAACATGTTTGCCTAGTAAGACAGTAAATACATAGCTACAAAGGATAGTAAAAGTTCTTAACTTTAGAAATTTAATTTTATTATTTCAGGATTTAAGCAAAAAGTCTTACACTTATCAGCAATACTTAAAGTGTTATAAATGCAAGAATACAGTGGGACTACTATTATGCCTTACAAGTATCTAATAGTCTCACCTACTTAGAAGTTATAAAAGTTATTGCATGCAGTTGAAAATGTAGCAAAAACACAGAGATGTTAAGAAGTGTCTTTTTACTTCAGGTGGGATGAATCGCAGCTCTCTTTGTCTTTGAGCACAGAATAGAGTGTGATGTAAGGGTTTTACTCTTAGCTTTGTACAATCACTTTGATAAACATGGTGTAGCATTCTTCTGCTTTGATCACTGGTATCTGCTTTACACCGGTGAAAACAAATCTCTGCAACAGGCTTCAGAGAAGTTACAAATAATTCTTTTGATAATTTTCAGGAAATAACTTATTAAGTTGGCAAGCGATTCTTTCCCTTATAGCTGGAAGTGTTGCCAACAACCTATCCTATGTAATTATGTCCAGTATATAGTATCTAACCTGGTTGATTGAATTCTAATGCAGTAAGAGGAATATGTTAGAAATGGCATATAAAAATCTGTGGACTGTGTAACTATTTTGTCAAGGCAACAGAAAATCTTTTGGAATCTAAGGTGACAGAAGTTTGATGCATTGAAGATTTATATTCATAAAATATTCTTAGGGAAAATGGACAACAGAATGGATCCATATACTCTGTCAGGGCAAGGCAGACTAAGCAGATGTTGTTTTGACTTTTCCAGTGATTCTTTGAATTAACAAGTTAGTTTCTTTACTTTTGCTGTCATCTTAGATAGTGACTTAGAAAGTCATGTACAATGCAACATTAAATTACTGTCACAGATCAGTTGCACCATGTACTTGTTCTATAGCAAGTGAAAATCCATTTGAAAATATATGGAGAAAAGGAAACAGCGAAATAGCAGGACAGGATTTCTGTTGAAACATTATTGCATATGGTTAATATAAACATTTCACGTTTGCATTAGATGTAGAATGAGCATCTCTCTTGGGTGGAAATACAAAAATATTTTACTTAAGAGTACATTTAGGTAACGACCAGTGCTTTAATATAAGTGTTTTTCTACTTAGAACTGGAAATTGTTATACCTTGTAGCTGAAATTGTTATCATATATAAATATGTGAGAAGACCAGCCTCTACGTTTCCAAGTCATTAAAGTGAGAAAAGTAAGATCTCTGCAAACTTGGAAATATAGCTGACAGATACAGAAAACATTGAAAAATGTGTCTTATGTAACCTTCAAGATCAAATTATGACTTATAAAAAGTGCACAGTAATGCATTTAGTAGTGTATGCACCAGACAGTTGGCCAGAAGTAATTTATGTCAAAATGAACATTGTCTTTATAATCTGCAAATTATGGCCCATCAAAGTTCAGTTCATTCTTTGATACACACTTGTATATATTTCAAGTATTTGTAACACAGTTCCAGTATTGTTCTGAAAACAATCAAGAAGCCACATTCTTTTCTTACATATGTTTTATTGAATAATTGGTGGAAGCTTTTTAATATTTCCTTGGTAAGAAACAGAACTATATGCAGAGAAAAATGTCTATCATACACCAAGATATATAATTTTAGTTATGAGTAAATCTTGTAAAACTATAGTATTTCGTTTGTTGTCACAGTACAGGAGTTCATATGAATGACAATACTATGATATAAATGCTTGTACGGAAGTTACCATATTGTTTCCTGCATTTTCATTTTCCAAATATTAATATCAGATTAATTTTTATGTATATTAGAATTAGTATGGCCAGACCCATTTCAACATTTTTCATAAAACATATGCAACTATTGATATTTAACATCTGTCATTTTAACATCTATATTCATAGCCTATGAGAACTGTACAGATAATATAACGTTTACTCCTCATAAAAACAGGAAAATAAGAATATATAGGGAAGCTGCAGTTGCAATGTAGATATAGTAGAATTATTCTAGATAAAAATAGGTCTTGGTGTCTAATGCCTTTGTATGGTGATGTCCTTCAGTGTTCAAGCAACAGTTCCACTGCAGGAATTGTAAGACACTTCCACTTCTCTGAGAAAAATGAAGCAAAAAAGAAACCTGTTTCTCCAGTTCTGTCACTGAAATCATCCTACTCCAGTTTCTTCAGTAGTGAAAGTAAAATAAAATTTTCCTCACTCTACTGTGCAGTCCTGCCCTTTGTACAGCCTGCTGAGTTGGGATAACATGTCCACAAAGTTCTGATGTGATACCGGTGTAGGACTGGGACATCTACAGATAGATCTGATCTCTTGCCACAACTTAAACACCACACAGCATGCAAAAACCACCAAACTTGTAGCTTCAAATCAAGTGCAGTTAATGTTAACAATTTATTTGATCATTCATTAATTCCCATGTCTGTAAGTGTTCTTCCCCACACAGCATTTCCCAGTTCATATAACATATTTCTATAGGCAAAGTCTCATATATAAGATTTCAGAGTGTAATTCAGAAGACATTTTCTTTTTCTCCTTGTTTTTTAGCTTTGTAATTTTTTTATTAAAATACTAGATTTCTTCAGGCAGAGTTCTATGCATAATCAGGCTTTGATTAATGGTTACTATGCTTTATTTCATCTCAATAGTTTCGAGATTCATCATGTCTTTACTTATGAAACAAAGATGGTTCTTTAAAATAAAGGATATGTGTTGCCCTTGTTATATCAATACTACTCTTCAGCCAGCATATATATGGATCTATAATCCTCAGAAGTTACACAAATTACAAGTAAAGCATTTTGTAGGAAGTAAAATCAGATTCTTAATTTTAGTGAGAGTTGTGAGGATTTAACATTTTACAGCTCTGGACATGAAATAAGACATCTTAATTATCTTAGCGGTTTCACACATAGAGTGATTTACATGCCACCTCCTACCCATCAACCTGGTGTTTCCTTTCACTTAATTAAATTTCCAGAAACACAACACATCGTATGTGCTATACACTATTACCTTCATAAAAAGGGTTCTTCAGTATATATCGTATCTCATTTTGTACATATAGATGCTGTAAATGAAGAGATTTGTGTCTGTTTCTGAACTTTTGGAGAATATCATCATCATTGTTTGTTTGTTTGTTTTACAAAATTTGTAATTATACAAGAAGTTTCTGTGTTTAAAAAAAATATCTTTAGGATTTTTGGGGGTGGGGAGTTAAGAGAAATTCACATATTTGAGAAAGGCTGTTGCAATGCTTCAAGTAGTGAGAAGGTGAGAGATCTCATGTTGGAAAACTCAGGTCTCAGTAAAATAGGAAAACTGTAATAAATTTCCTACAAAATACTGCAATAGCATTTCTGAACACAAAAAAACCTATTCTAGCCCCACTGAAAAGTAGAACATTTTCCACAAAAAGAAAACACATTTCCATGTTAAGGTGACATCAAAGAAAGTATCTCCTCTTGTGACAGGTGAAACTTATCAACCTCCTTTATTGATCATATCAGGATTGCTTTACTTCCAGACCTTAGTGTTATCAGATAATTTCACTGCCTTCACTACATTCCCTAGGCTGGTTTAAGGTTGACTTTTTGTACCTTTCATCTCCTCAAATCACATCTCATCATAATTCCTTTCACTATCTAAATGTGAGAGAAAGAAATTTTGAAGAAATACTGTTTGTGGCTGAAATAATGAAAAAAAAAATTTTCGTGTAGCCCTGTTGATTTGACACATTGACAATTCAGTTTGCTACCCAACAAATCAGAAAAAAGTAATAGACAACTAGACAAAATCTAACAATTTTGCTTTTGAAAGTGGGATCTTACTGAAAAATATGTATATACAGCTGATTTTCTGTAGCCCTACTAAAATGCTTAATCTGTGAAATAAACTTTGGGAAAATTGGGGTGTTTCTTCAGGCTGCTCTGAAGCATGAGACAAACTGTTCACTAGAAAATGCAAATTTTACATAAAAACATTATTCCCGGATGCACTACTCTGCTTGAAGTGATCTCAGCTATCTGACCAAAGAGAACATAATATCCCCTTTTTCATTGCTCAGAATGAAGTTTATAGCTATATGAATGTACACATTTTTATGTAGCATTTTAAGTGATGGGATAATTTTTTAAAGAAATGAGACATTACAGTGCAAATGAAACAGAAATTATTGGGTTTCTTACAAGACTTTAAAAAGATTGTAAAAGAGGATTTCTTGAGAAAATATTAGGAGTTTGCAATTGACAGTAAATGTTGGATTTGCTTATCAATATGGCATAATTAGTCATAAATAGGTCTAGAAATTTTATTGTTTTGAAAGACTGTAACATCTTACATGTAGAATACACAATATCATTACTGATGTTGATGAGACCTTATAACTTTGGATTGTAAAATCTATCTTTTTACCAATCAACGAAGAAAGGGTTTAAACTTTGTTCTCCTAAGTAGTGGAGAGATAAGAGAAAAGCCTCAATAAAAATTAATCATGGAGCAGAAGATAACAGAGATTTCACCACAGTTAAATAAAAGACTAAACAAAAGGTATTAGCAACTGTTGGTTTAAAGAAGGTAGAATATGAGAAGCTCAGGGAAACCATTATGGAAGCCAACAGGATAGAATATCTGCTGGAATTAGATTTTGAAGAAACTTTAAATGAAACTAATGGGAGTTGGCCTTGCGAAGAAGGAGGAAACATAAGGAATATCTTTCAGGCTAGACTAATTTGATAGTCATCTTTACATAGTAGTAGAAGTTAGCAGAGAAGGAAAAAGAAAAGAAAAAGAAAAGTGAAAAGAAAAATAAAAAGAAAATAAGCAAAATGGCAAGACAAGACAAGTTTTCTTGTTTTGTATCAGGGTAGGTGGGACTTTGCTGATTTCCCTTTTGAATCCCTGAATTTCTGTGTTACTATCCAGGTCAGCTGCTCAGAGCAGGTGTGATGAACCTATTGCTACTGTTAGTTTCACAGGTCAGACTCAAAATTCACACTACTGTGCTGTATACTGTCAATTTTCCCAGCTGTTATGACAACCCATTTAGGAACAAATGCTTGTGGGACTGATACAGCAGCTTCTGCTTCTCAGTGTAGTGCTCAGTACTTCAAGCTGTACGTGAATGACTCTTTATCCTTTTCCCTAATTTCTCTTTTTCTTTTGACTCATGTGTCTCTCATCAGGATTTCTGTTTAACGCCCCAGGAAAGGCTTATGCATTTATAAGGAGCAGATAATAGATGCATGAACTTCAGTGTTTGCCATCTTGGCTTCACTTTAATGTAATTCATTATTCTGCAAATATACAGTACATAGTGCTGCCAAGTTAATTTGTATAATAATAATGAGCTATTAATTAACATCCACGAACACATGTTTCTTCCAACAAATTGTGGTAATAAAGTAATTAATGAAATTCAAAATTTCATTCTCACAGGAAGTCTGACTCTGATATTTGGAACATTGCAACTATTTTCTCTGTCAATACAGTCAATAAATTCCAAAATTAATGTGTTAAAGTGGAGGGAAAAGATAATATACGCATAAAGACAGCCTTGTAGAATTGTCATATGATGTTGTTCTTCTCAGAACAGTTGTATTTTTTTTTTCTGTTTTGTTTATATCAGAAAATTTCTTAAAAAGATGTTCCCAACAAACAAAATGAGATTAGCATGCAATTACGTACTCATGGGAAAAATTTCCATTTTTTTCTCATTGAAACAATTTCTGACTCCTTGTAATAGTCTATCATGATCTTTAAGGTCTTTGAAAACCCAGAGACATAAGTTGTGAGGGAAGCGTAATGCTTGGTAACTGTACAGTTTGCTGCTTCTTAGGATACTGGGAAAACTGTGGGTCATAGTGGTTGTATGAATCTAAGGGTAAAAGTAACACTTGCTATCTTCATTTCTCAATCTGATATGAGCCGCAAATGTCTCAATGGCACCACTTGCTTTTCTAGCAATGACCATCTGAATGGAGAGGAGCTACGTGTGTTTTAAAGCAAGTATAATAAAAAATTCTGCTCAAAACCTTTTCAGAGCCTATGAAGCTTGTACAAAACTTGGATCTAATTTAATAGAGAATTCCATTAATTTCAGTGCAGATAGAGACTGAACTTTCTGATGGAAACCTCCACCTGAGCTTTATGTTTGTACTTCGCACAATGCTTAGCATATTATTTTAAAAGACAATTAAATTCTCATTCTAGTACTCCATAAAGTATCAGAACAGAGCTGCATGTACTTGTGTATTTGGCAAATAATCCCCCTCCAAATTAATCACAATATATGAAATAAGTTGTACATATAAAAAAAATTCCACCAAAATTTTTATTAAAATAAATCAGTTTTTAACCAGTCACAGGGGATTCTTTCCAACATGTGAAATTCTGAGGAAAAAGTGAGCAAAATATCCATATGGCACTTGTACTAATTTTTCCTTTTGGTAAAGTATGTTCTCAGCACTATAGTACATTTGGGATACACAAAGTATTTATCAACTTTTCTTTAAATTAACTCTTTTAGGCTCATCATGAACCATCAGAATCTTTAATCCTCCAATTATTTATAGGAGTGGCTATTTCTTTATAAGTATATTTGTGTAAGATATATGCCTTACAAAATCTTGAGTGAAGTTATGTGCAGAAATATAGACTCAGATTCCTTTGCCATCCATCTTGCTTAATATATTTTTTCAAAATCAAGACTCTCACCTTTCTGAAAGATAAAAAAAGATATCATATTATTTCTGATCAGATGTGATAAGAAACAGCCCTAAGCAAACAAACAAACAAATAGTCACAATACTAGAGGTGCGAGAAACTGGAGGTGCAACAAACACGCAACCGTCTTTGTGAATCATTCACAACCGGTCAGTTTACTGATCAGAGGTGTTCAACTATTTCTACTAAATACTGTCAGCTTCCACAGAAAGGAGAGGGAGTATGTCCAGCCCAGAGCTCTTCTGAATGGTGATCAGAACAACATTATATATTACGTAACATACACAACACATACTTCACTCACATCTTGTCCAGTATTGGCCTTTACCTTATAGGTAGACACGTTCATGAAGCCCTTTCCTACAACCAGTTTATGGGCACCGATGTTGCAGGAGGTAGCTGTAGAGATGAACCAAGACTTACACATGGAGAGGAAAGAGCAGACAGAGAATAGCAGTGACAAGCAGCCTCCTCTGTGTGTTGCGATGCTCTGGTCGTTCATCTCACTGATGTGAATACACTGACTACTTTATTTTACCATAATATCTAGGAGTGCTGTCCAAGTACAAGATGTGGTAAAACATGAGACAAAACCTCAAAGCAGTTTTCAGTCGAGAGAGGGAAGACATAGACAGGCAGATGGTGAAACACAATAGATAAGTGTTTGAGAGTATGTCAGAGATAGGGAGAGAGATCAGTGGGAGTTTTCTCTAAAACCAGTCGCTGCACAACTTGAACACACAAAAGTCTCAGGATAAATATAGCTTAGGAACATCACACTGAAAAAGGTGGTGACAACTGAAGAGATTTGTGAAGGGAGACACAAATCTTCCTGCATCTGCCCTCAGACGTCCAAAGTCAACAAAGAGTGAAAATAATTTTCATCTTTTAACCACTGGTCTAATCTATCTTATCTGAAGACCTTATGTGAACTGTGTTGGATCTTATGATGCTTGATATATTAATCCTGCATTTGTTTTTAATTTAACTAATGTTGGTTGATTGTTATTAAAGAGATAAATGTTCATTTGTAGATGGCATTATTTTTTACCTCTTGTATCCAGGTCAGTGGTTTTCAATTTTTTTGTTTGTTTATTTTGTCTATTTGTGACCTTCCACTTCTTTCTCTTTGAAATGTCATGTATTGTGAATTGCTTTCCTCAGACAGCTTCAGTGGATGTCTTAGAAGTGTACTGGCAACCTCCAAGAATGACCAGGCTTCAGGATGGATACCTTTGAACACATTTTACTTCCTGCAATCATGCACTGTGAAGGTATTTCCTTTTCAGAACAAAAAAACCCAAATAAAACTAAACCTTGTGGCTTTTTGTTCATTTTTTAAAAAATCAACTCCAAGGCTTCTAGTGAAAATTTGTTGTTCATGTACTGTCACTTACAGAAGTTTATCCTGTGTTTCTAGGAACTGATATTCTTAAATACATGCTTGGTCTAGAATGTCTACTTTGGAGACAGGTAACACCTGGGGAAAATTAGTACAGGTTTAGATGTCTTGGTAGGTATTGGAGTCTTGGTGTTTATTTAGAGAAATGCTGTTCTCTTTAATATCATTAAAAAAAAAAAAAAGTGATAGTTACCTGTTGCCAATAATGCTACCTGTTACCTGCTATCTGCTGTATACCAATAGTTATCTGCTTCTATGACCAAATTATCTATAAATGTATACTGGTAAGAAAACAACAGAAATTAGTCTTGGAAAAGCTCTATTCCTGAACATGAGTTTCTGTTCTCCCATCTGTTGGGCTCCATCAACCCTTGAATTAGTCTTAAGAAGTTGAATATAAACATCTTAGCTTATTTTTATAGTCTTTTTTTATAAATGATTTCCAAGGTAACATTCAGAAATAAACTGTTATCTTGCATGTTTCATTTTCTTATCCTTTTTTTTTTTTAAATAATGGAAATATAGGGTCAGTAGTTTAGGTATAAATATCATGCCTATATTTAATGGATCCTCCTCGGAGGCAATTTTCTGCTCCAAAACCAGTGAGTTCAAGGAAAAAAGTGACTAAAAAGTTCAAAAAATTAACTTGGGCGTAAGCTAAGATATGAATTCATTTGCAAATAAAACATCGTAAATTCATAGCTTTTCTACCTGAGTTTGGAAAAGTTAAACCTTCTCCTCTGGGGAAAACTGTCAATTCAAAGTTTCCAATAATTATAAAAGCATCTTTCAGTAGAAAACTTAATTATCAGTTATTTGAAAGAAGAATCCGCTCTTCTGGTTTTTAAAACAAACACCTCAAAAGATGAAAGACTGTGATCAGATACTGAGGTTCTGGAGCGTGTCCAGAGATGGGCAGAGAGGGAGCTGGGGAAGGGTCTGGAGCACAAGTCCTGTGGGGAGCGGCTGAAGGAACTGGGGTGTTTTAGCCTGGAGAAGAGGAGGCTCAGGGGAGACCTTATCGCTCTCTACAACTACCCGAAAGGGTGTTGTAGCCCGGTGGGGTTTGGTCTCCTCGCTCAAGTGACAAGAGGAAACAGCCTCAGGTTGCACCAAGGGAGAATTAGGTTGGATATTAGGAAAAATTTCTTCACCAAAAGGGTTGTCAGCCATCAGAAGGGGCTGCTCAAGGAGGTTTTTGAGTTACCATCCCTGGAGGTATTTAAGAGGTGTAAGGACATGGTTTAGTGGTGACATTAGCAGTGTTAGGTTTATGGTTGGATTTGATGAACTCAATGTTCTTTTGCAACCTAAAAGATTTGATGATTCTGTGGCAAACTGCTAAACCTAGGTTGTATGAAAATGTGAAATGTTAAACTAGAACATAACAGCATAGATCCAGAAAGCAAGGAAGTAAAAGTAGGTGGTGGAGAGACAAATGTTCCCCATGATTATGTTTCAGTGCCTTCCTTCATTGCACAGTGCCAACACCTCTTCTCAAGGTTTCCCATCACCTCTCAAGGGTGAAGTTTCATGCTGGGTCTCCTTCTTGGTGCCAACAATCTCATACTCCTCTCAGGTATCTCCCAGTCCCAGACAGGCTTCAGGACAGTAGACATGGACAATACTTTTCCAGAGAGGAATACTCTGACTAAATGTAGATATCTGTAACGAAGACATAAATGTTTGAGTAGCCAACACTGACTGCTCCCTTTCTTGTCAGTGTAGTTCTCGCCAATGGCATTGAGGAAAGAATTTTCTTCAAATTAAAATAGGTAGAAAACGTAGATTAGTTGGGTCACCCCAAACCTGACCTCAGCTTTGCATGACTGCATTACAACCACCTGAAACCAGGTGCAGTGATTTTCTTTTGCGCTGTTTGCTTTATCAAGCATCTTGCTCTTGAAGATCCTCTGAGCGTTCTTGATTATGATTCCCGTTATATTGTGTTGGTGACCGTATATACACACAATATAGACAAATGCAAAACTTCAATCAAGTGTTTATTATTGTGCCAAACAATTATTTTCTATACAAAAACTAATGCATGTAGCTTTAAAATTAAACTCTTAGCAACATGGCTGAAAAGATAATGTAGATATGACCATAAGACGCTCTTTCTTGAAAATTTCTGTTTTTCTACTTCTTTCCTATGAACCAAAGAAATGGATTTTTTATAATTCTTTTTTTTTTTTTTTTGCTTTTAAAATATTCAGGGATGTCTAACAAGTTGCTTCTCAGCATGTGATTATTTTACTTTTGTCCTTGTTTTTTCTGTTTGTTCTTGTCACTTCCATCTTATTTTTTCGCTCTGCTGTTCCAAGGAGAGAGGATGAAGGGGACGGAATGAGTGCATGAAGGTAACTCCTCGCATGAACCAGAAATATGGCATAATTCAAAAAGGAAAACAGCTGAGAAGGAATAAATCTTGTTTTAATGTGCCTGAGCTTCTATTAAAAAATACAGATGTACTGTATGCATATGAAATTTTTGATTAAAATGTCTCTCACCAGTCTGTCTCTTTAATTAAATAAAACCTGCTTGGTATTAATCAAGGCATAAAGAATTTATGCCCCAAATCCAGATTAATTAAAACTCCAGAAGCTTGAAGAACAGACTGTGTATAAATACTAAAATAAATCAATCTAAACATAATATTTATGGATTGGGGCTGTGTATTCCAAAAATATAAATAATTCCAGGAAATGATTTATGTGAGATTCACTGTGGAAATGCGTTGCTTATTAGGATATATTTAGACACAAAGTTAAGCAAACAGTTTGATTTACAAATTTCCTTTCTTAAACACTTTATTTTTAATTATAGCTCTATAGCTCTATTTGCAACACTTTCTGATGGTTAATTTCATATCAAATCATGAGAAATTTACACTTTTGTCTGCCATATTACTAAACTGATATGTCTGATAAGGCTGAAAGTCATCTGTGGTCCTGTAGATTTGACAAAATAGTATTAAAAAACAATATTTGTCTTTCCAGACACAATGCAGCAGAAGAACCTTCAGAACTTTTGGTACTACCAGGAAAAAATACTTTCATTTTGGAAGCAAAACCTTTTGCTTTAAGGCTGAAATTGAAGTCCAGGACAGAAAATGGACATGAATATGTTGTGAGAGCTCTTTGAAAGAAGGGAGGTGATAGTGTGGTCCAAAAGTAGCCTTTTGTAACACACAGCAAGCCATTAATAAAAAATGAATGAGAAAGCAGAAAGCATTCAAGGGATTTTCTAATCCTTGCCCCCAGTGGTAATTCTGTGACTATTAACTGTGCCTCTGAACTAGAAAAGCTTGCCTTGACACTGGAATTACAACCCTTTTAAGTTTGCATATGTATCTGAGCTTCAGTGTCATCTAAGTCTCACAATGGAGGTTTGGAAATTCTGAGTTTGAAGTGAAAATTCAGCTTTGAGCCTCATACCAAAAAATATCAACCAGGAGACCATTTCCAAGGTTGGAGGAAAAGGTCACTGTAGTTGTTCCAGTCTCATTCCACCTATTTTGTTCCAGCCTCATTCCACCACTTAACTACAATAGCCTGAATATCTCATAGCTCATGAAGCTGCAGAGATTATGTTCACACATTTACCTAATCCACTAAGTAACAAGTTGACTCTAAGTGCCAGTTTGCAAGATAAATGGACTACTGTCTCCACTGATACAAAAGATATTGAATACTCTGCCCAGGGAGCTGACTGATGGCTGCAGTGGGTATACAATAGTAATTTCTATGCAATTGCAAAATAATGCAAATTATTCTTTCAATTGCCAGCAGTTCTTATGGTAACAATGGCTGCCAGTTACCACAGCTGTGAAGACAATGCATGTCATTGCTATAGCTGTCAAATACCAGATTTAACACCTGTTTGACAATTTTGAATGTGCACAGCATGGGCCACAAAATGGCTTTATTTGGGATGGGATAGGAGTGGAAACCTCTGAAAAAGAAAGTTCATGTATATCATGAAGACATACATTTTCCTGCTGAAAAAACTCTTTTCTAGTGTCTGTTTCCTCCCTTCATCCATGGTAGTCATACTGCATGTTGTTAAAACGGTATTTTTGTTCCAAACAGACAGGCCTTCTCTGCAATGGGTTTTATATGAGGAAATAAAAAACCTGACCCAGGCTTTTGCAGGTTGTTTGTGGTTCAGGTAACCCACCTGAAAGTCCTAATTTTTGACATCTGCACATAACAGCTGGTAATGAGTATTTGGATTCTGAAAAGCTCCAGTTTTTAATCTCTTGTATTAGACTTGTTAATAAGGATAGATGGAAAGCAGGTGTGGTAGTGGTTGAGGGGGTTATTGTAAGACATAATTGCTTCAAGTATTGTTTTAAGCTTTTTTTTTTTTCCCCTTCTTCCAGCACAGTTTGTCCTTCTTGCAGCTGCCAGTTGCAGCTAAGCGGGGAATGTACAGCTTTTAAATTTTCTTCACTGTTTACTAATCTAAATGAATACATGGAGAAACTCCAGGATTAGATTTTTATTTTTTCTACTGAAAAATCTGAGCATTCAAAGTGAAGCAGCTGAGCTGAAACGTGTCAACACTCACTGTTTAATCTCTTCAGAACTGTGATCTAATGGTAGCTGGGAGCCAGGGCTGCTTGTGTTCTGCTTCAAGTTCTAATGTTTACTTACTGTGAAAGACACAGGAAAGTTGTTCTGGACCTGTCTACACTGCATGCTGTAGCACAGTGCAGAAATCCCCAGACAAAGGTGGGTACTGGCAGTCACAGTGGTATGAAGTGCTAGTAGTTTATCCTGCAGAGAGCAATGAACCACGCATCATGCATGGTCTACATCAACTCATTTGCAAACGTTGCCGAACAAATCGTGTCTCACCTCCTGATGAGGACAGACTAATGACAGCATGGTTGGTAATGTCAGTACCAGACAATGAGGTTACAGTATAAACCTACATTCGGCCCAGCTGGTTTGTTCTGACATCTCAGACTTTCATAAAACTCATCTGATACTAATAATGAGTTTGCTAATCTGGGTTTGGTTATTAATATATAGATTAGAACCTGCCTTGCAATGCATAATATGAAGAAAAGTTTTGAAAGGAGAAATATAATAATGCTAAAACTCTCTACAATAACAGGCATGCAAACAGAAATATTGCTCTTTTGAGAGAGCTAGAAAAATGTTTTGTTATTTTCTATACAGAGAATTGGGACCTCATAAAAGCAAATAAATATTAACAGAGTGCAATAAAAAAAGAAAGCATTTCCTGAAAATGAAATAAAAAGGAACAATTAGGTTAAATAGTGAATGTATGGGTTAGTTTGAAATCTCAATCTAAGTATCAGGACATCATAACTTCAAATACCATTATAAATATTAATGATCTCAGGGGTTTTGAAACTATTGCACATGTATTTTTTATTTCAAGTGTTCTGAGTCATTTAGCCCTTATATTTAGAAAAAAAAAATGGCTTACATACCTTGCAATAGGTTGCTGCATGACATTTGGCCAAAGATATTTTAGCCCATTTTTTTGACAGATGTCTGGGAGAAGTGCTGAATTGGATTGCAAAAACTTGTTCTTTACCAGGTGTTGTCCTAGCTCCCAACTCACCAAGAACTTTTTGGTGCAGCCTTTCCATTTAATAACCTCCAGTGTACAATGTTATTGTCATTTTTTAATACTCATCCCCCACAACTGGTAAGCAATTTCATAGCTCAGCTAAACTCTCTTTAGTTTAGTCTCAACCTATCACCTTTTAGTTCCACTTGATATATCCTGTTTATTGCATGGGAGAGACAATACTATTCCTCCCTGTTTGCTCTCTCCATGCCATTTCTGGCTGTGTAAAGATTGTCTAGCTTGAAGAATCCTAGTCTGCTTTTCCAGAGATGGCACCTCATGCCTCTGACTGTCCTTGCCTTCTTTCTCTCTAGCTCTTCTATTTTTACCACATCCTGAGACAGAGAAACCATAACTTCAAGCAGAATTAATTCAAGGAGGCTATAAAATCAGGTAATTTACATAGATTAAGAATAAAATTATAGTAACATAAAATCATAGAATGATTTGGGTTCGAAGGGACCTTAAAGACCATCTAGTTCCAACTCCCTGCCATGGGCAGGGACACCTTCCACTAGATCAGGTTGCTCAAAGCCTCATCCAGCCTGGCATTGAACACTTCCAGGGATGGGGTATCCACAGCTTCTCTGGGCAACCTGTTCCCACTGCTATGATTTCTTTCACGAGAAAATTTCATCAGGATTTGTATGTCTGTTTCCCCCTCCTTTCTTCTGAATGAATTATATCAGCTTTTTCAATTTGTTCCACTACTTCCTTTGGAGAGGTTGGCAGGCTTTTTTCTCTTTTCCTTTATTCCTTCCTTGCCCCACCTTGCCCTGCCTCACCCCGCTTCTACCTTTCCTCAGCTAATGACTTTATTCTTCAGCCTGTCAATAGCTGTTCTGAATTCTCCACAGATAATTTCCTCAGAATTAAGAGACTTTCCATCACATGTTATGGTGTGGAGTTTTTTGTTTGTTTGTTTGGTTGTTTTTTTTTTTTTTCCAAAGTTCAATGTCATATCAGGCATGGTCCTGAATAATACAATGCAAAATGGTTCTTTTCATCTTTGAAAAGTACTGACAAAATTATTTTTGTTAAACTTACACAGTCCCATTGATTTTAAAATGATGGCTTATGTAGAAGTGAGCAGAATTTACTTCAGTACTTAGAGGAGTTAATATGGGCATGCCATGTATGCTGAAATTGGCAATATGAGTGACAGGGGTGTAGATTGCACTTCAAATACTGCCTCACTGTGACAGATGAAGTTGTGATCTCATCACTGTCTTTCTTAGAAGTATTCTTAGCAAGGCTATTAGTACTGCAAGTAACACCAGATTCTTCTATCTATTTCTTTTCAATATCTCACTGCTAGAGCCGAAATTATTAATCGTCCTTGTGTAGCTACACTTTGGGATAAAGAGAAGAGGTTTTCGAAGTTAAATTAATGATGATAATTTTTCTTTTCATTATATCTTTTTATGACTGGTTTTACAGTGGGAGAATATGAATCCATTGTGCAGGGTAGAAAAATTAGAAAAATAATAACAACCATATTCTTAATAGTGTTCTGAGTTATTACTTTACCTGAAAAACAAGTTTTATCATTATTCTATTCTATTACTTCTTTCATTTGCTTCACTGTTATCACTATAAAACCAACAGCAGAGTTCTATCCCCTGTCCATTAACAAAATTATCAAGCAATTGTTTCATTTTTATGAAACTGTCCTTTCTTAATATTAATTTTTTTATATTCTCCTTCATTATAGTCAAGATTACCTGCCTGTATGTAATTTTTTATGCCTCACTCATCATTATGCTATCATAATCCCATAGGCTTGACAACATGTTATTCAAACATTACTCCAGTATCTTATTTTGAGTTTGATGTGTGGGAATACAAAGAAGACATAACACCCTGAAGTTATCACAGTCCTCTGAAAATGTCCGTCACTTTGATGGGAGCTAACAATTGAATCTCAAATGAAGTGAATTTTCTTGGCAGGTTGCTTTTGTAATAGCTCATCTGTTCTACAGGTCTGCTGTCTAGAAAACTCTATCTCGCACCTAGTCTGGAACATAACCATGAGTATGGGGCCATTCTGACTCTAAACATTTAAAAGTACCTTACGCCGCCTGTGGTCTGATTTTCAGAGGTATAGAGCACCAACAACTCCAATGGGGACTGGTCACCAAACCAACGATACATGTGAAGAAGCCTCAAGGACTGATGCCCTTGCTTTTTAACTCTTTCTCCTTCTTAATTACACACTTGCTACATGTTTCTGAGCCCTTTCAGAAAACTGTAGCTGCTGTGAGCTCCTATACTCATTTTGGCCAAGATAAGAAGCCAAGCTAATCCACATCCAGTCACAGCAGGGTCTAACTGTTTATTAACTTCACTTCCATGTTATGGACAAAGTGTTGGTAATAGTCCCAGCAGCTAGCATAGCAAGGTCCCTGCAGCACCGGGACAGAAGAGGAAACATATCTTTATGATTGTGGTGGTATTGTTACAACAGATACATTCAGCTACATTTTAAGAAAATATTTTCTGGAATGTAACATTTCTCTAGAAATAATTTCAACTGTTTAGACACCTAATTGTTCCTGAAAAACGAGGTAAGAGACTGAATATTTTAATACCTTGTTCCATGCTAATCAGTGCTCCAGAACATGTCTCTCTATGTCAGTACTTGTCTGATATCCCAGAAATAGCTACTACAACATAATGCAAGGAAATCCAATGAGGTTATATTTCCTGATTAATGTGATATTTTGTGAAGTTGTTGAATCTGTACCATTAACTTTTTAACCTTAATTGGAAAAAGTATTTCTGTGTAGCAAGGATATTCAGAGACAAAATCAATCTTGTTTCTTATGAAGAGAATTATTCATCATGCATTTGGTATTTTGCATTATTTAGAGGATACATGTTTTTCCACAGCTAATTGATTCAATAAATGGTCTTTTATAAGCCTGAGAAGCATATAGAACTTGAAAGCAAGGATTTAAATGGTTCATTTCAAATTTCTTTGATTTGATGATATAAGTATCACAGTGCCACTAATTATTTAATTTTGTTTGTTTGTTTGTTTGTTTCTATGACACTCTATCAGGAGTCACAACACCCTACAGGATGGTTCATGTCTAAACTGTTCTGGATTGATTCAAGGCATTCATTTTGTATAAATATTTACTTGTATTTCCTCTTTCAAAGAAATTTCTTTGATTTGATGATATAAGTATCACAGTGCCACTAATTATTTAATTTTGTTTGTTTGTTTGTTTGTTTCTATGACACTCTATCAGGAGTCACAACACCCTACAGGAGAGACTGAAAATCTCTTAGACATGTTGTAGATGGATGCTTAAGTTGAATGGATACACCAGAAAGAAAGCAGAACAGTCAGAACAGAAAGATTTCAAGTGCATACTGGATAAGAGTATGTGGTCCTGCTTGCTCTTCTATGGTCTTGATTTTAACCACTGTCTTAACTCTGAGCTAATATCAGAAAAGTCTTGCCTTGTGTGGAACCTCTTGTGACTAATGTTTATTTTAATATCTATCAATACTATTTTAGTTTTCAATTGAAATGTTATCTCAAATTAAGATACTTCTAATTTTGTAATGAAATGTCAAAATGTGGCACAGCAACTTTAGAAACTCATCACTGAGTGTGAAATTTTGTGTTTCACAGACAAAAATTATTTTCAGGTTACAGTTAGGTCTTTTGCATGGTGATTTCTCTTACCACACAAATTGATGCATATATGTTACTTTTTACTAATATTTATATAAAACATCTTTATACAAAAGTGGTATTTGGTATGGTTTGACAACACATCACTGATCAACTAATACTTTTCAAAAGTGATTTAATTAATGAAAAATAGAAATCTTATAAAATATATTTTAAAATTAGTGTTTCCCCAAGTACCAACATTATGAAATATTTGTGTGACATACTCTACATGAACATACTGTATTATCTTACCCGTTAGCCTTTATTTGTCATTTCTTAATTGAAAATTGATGAAGAAAGAGAGTAAAGTGACTATTTCTATTTGGCACAACAAAAGTGATGGATGAAAGTGACAGGGAAAATGAGGATGTTTGTTGCATGGCAATTGGCTTTTGGTTTATGGGGTTACATTGTTGCTTGAGGGAACCTGTAACAAAACATAAGCTTTTCTATTGCACTGATTAAATAGCTGCTTAAATTTTAGAGGCTAGCTGTGGGTTACCTTGTGCCTACTAAGCAGCCATTTCTTTACAAAATGCTCTTCTTCTGAGATTGAGACCTATAACTAGAAGTGACCAGATCTATAATGTGCTTGATCTGTAATGGACTTGATTGAAAGTACCAAACTGCTCTCTTGCTACAAGCTTCAATGATTTTTTTTTGGCATCAAATGCTTTTTGTATTTTTATCAAATATAATTTCCCATCCTTCTAAAAAAAAATAATCCAAGCAGACATTGAAAGAAAAATGAGCACTCAGAACATTGATGGAAAACAAAAAAAGTAAACAATTTCAGAATTTCAGTTATTTATTAGATCTCATTATTTGAAAAAGTGACATGTTGTTGCTAGTCAATGAATTAATAATACGTTATTTTCACTTCCTCAGGGCTCACAAGATGCCATCTTCAAATCTTGATCTCTTAAAGGCTCCTTTTAGACAATTATGCATATGGACAAGAATCTTTTCTAGGAGGTACTGTGGTTCTTAAATGGAATTTTCTGCGGGATAAAACTTGGTCATATTGGGAAAACCTTCATGGAAACACTCCTGCCTTTGTAGGAACTTGCTGGTGAAATCCCCAGGCAGACTGACTATGAAACCACATGCAGATACCCAGCAACATGTATGTTCAGGTACTGAAAGAGTATTTCTCATGTTCACTTTCAACTGCTGGAAATCTGTTAAAAACTCCTTCAACTCTTTTACTTATTTTTCTGTACATGATCTCAAAACTTCCTGTTTAAAGTTGAAATGAAGAATATAGTTAAAATGCTAATCTTTATGCTGAAAGGAATGAGGGAAGGTATTCTAGGAAGAAAGTGTAGTAATTAGTAAGATAGTAATTAGGAGAAAATTATCAGTTTCTGCTATTTCTTTTAGAAATCACTAACAAACCACAGCCAAATAAAGAAATTAATGTCAGGATAAGCCACCATATGACCATATGAATTACTGCATTGAAAGATGTGGATTAAACGTTCTTGCTATGGTTTGACTATGATAAAAATATGGTATGGAAAAGACAGCTGGAGAAGTTCTGTTCCTCTGCCTCATGATAGAAGAATAAAATAAACAATGAAATGTGAAACCATGATTTAACTCATTGAATTTATTATTTGCTCATTATAGTGACATTTTGCATTCCTCATATAGACTCTGTGATTTGCAACACAATGTTTCAGATTGACAAAATTAATCCTCACTAGTTCATTTCTTCACCAAGTGGAGTTCTAGTGGCCAGTAATTGTTCTTGAAAAACGAAGAATGAATTATGTGGAAAATCTACCCAAGGAAGCTTATCTCAATGAAACTCTAGAAAAAGTAACATACATAAATTAGGATGTACTATATCCCTAGGTAAACTTTGTCATTCAGGTTAAGAGAAAACAGACACCTAGGAGTGTCCCACTCCAGTGTTTTTCAGACTATGATATGTATGTATGCATATTTATTCTTAATGCAGAAAGCTCATCCTAACCTCCCTTTGTTGGCCCCCTTGGAGTTTACCTTCTTTGAGATGGCTCCAGGGGCCAGCCCAAACCATGTGGCATGGAGTGAGCAGAGCTGCCACCAGGCTCCTGTTGGCTTATGGACATAGTGTTGGCTCTGTAACTTTACAAGGTCCTGAGGAGTAGGGCGTTGCCTGCCACTCCCTGAAACACATGACAAGGCTGGGGACAGGTTGAGATCATGAATTTAAATAATTGTTGTAGTTTGGGCCAATAAAGGCTCCCATTATGTGCCTAAATGTTAGCATAATCTTCAATTGGATTTATTTATCTGCTCCTCTTATATGTATTCATTATTTTAAATACTGGAAGAGACACATTTAAGAAGACCAGGGTGTAGCAATATCTCTCTTTCCCAAAGCTCTGTATGATTTGGGTATTTTATTCCCTTCTGATAGTAGCATGAAATTATATAAAAATATGTTGATATCAAACAATGTTGAAAGGAACTTCATGAGGTTTCTATTTTCAGGACTAATTTTCATCTTAGCTCCTAGAAAGCACCTATCTGCTCCATTATTTATCAGTGCACCTTTCAATATCTGGTCATACTACCCTCAAAGGTGTTGAGATGCCCATATGACGTTTAGAAGCTCCCCTTAAATTACTTCCTCAGCATCAAATTAAAAGCATCTGTAGAACAGAAAAAGGCTTTTCTCATGCTATAATGGCAAGTCGATTCATTCTTTGTTGGTTAATTGGTAACTAGATCCAAAGATGTGGATCTGGAGTAATGGTTCAAGATACATCCTTCATCAACTCGAATGCATGACAGAGTCTTTTCAAACTGCTGCTGAGGTAATCCTTTTTTTCCCTCCCTCAACACAAGAGTTCAGAGCTGTTCTAATTGCAAACGACCTTGAGAGATTCTCCCTAGACAAAGAAAGGACAAATTAAAATGCAGCTTTCATGGCATTTTCTCCTGACTTTTATTGTGCCTAGAATTCAGATATTTTAATGTATTTTATGTAATTTTTGTACTGCTTGTTATACTGAAGAAGAATAATAATGTGTGCATTTCTTTCTCTTTTCTCTTGCTCAACTGACTGACTGTTACCACCTTTCCTGTACCCTATGCTGTGCAATAAGCTGTGAGGGCTTTGTGTTTCTAAGGATGACTGACGACCTATTTCTTATAAACTACGTTTTGATAGAATTGGACTGTGCACACAGATACAGAATACTTGCATCCCCTACTTGCCACAATCAGTGATCTTCCCTTCAAAGTCCCAGAGTGCTTAACAGGGTAAAATACTACAATAGAAGTGTGTCAAAGTGGAAATATTCTATTTTAAGTTGCCATTTTTTACCTTGATATTCAAAGACTTTACATCTTGAGGGAGAGTCTGAGTTGTTTTAATTTGGTGGCAACTGATATCTTGAGACAAATGTAGTTTACTTACAGTCTGAGAACTCTGGTGATACATGTGCTGTGGAGAACAGGATATAGGTACATGGAAAGCAATTACTGACAGATCGTTGAATTTCACATGCTTCGTACTCTGCAAGTAACTAAACATATAATGTTAAGATTATACCTGGCCAACAGGAGGACCACCTATAACGATCTGATGCCTGCTCCTGCTTAGTAGAAAAGTAATAGTATTTTGTCAAGAATAAGTCAAGGGACTTTGTTACTGAAACAAGTAGTTCTTCATTTTAATGCAATTTTCTCCACTGCAAGGAACACAGTGCAGAAAGGACAGCTAAGAAATGAGAACATATTTTGTCACTTTAATTCATGAAAGTTTTATTTTTCTACTACTGTTATGAAGTTTTCTGACATTTTAGTTGGCTTTAATATGCTATTAAGGAAGAAAACAGGCAATAATTTGTGACCAAACATCATGTATTCCTGGTTAGGCTTCTCAGTATGTAGAATCAAAACTTGTTCTGTAAGGATTTCAGCATCACTTTGGTGAAGAGCCATCCTTTTTGAACTTCTTTTGTCCGGTTGACACATAATGTAAGTGCTTTTATTCAGAAATTGCCTGCTATGATAAATGTTTGCCAGCGACTCTAATGGGTCCTGGCCGTGCTCTGGATATCCAGGTACTACAGTAAGATGATTTACTGTTATTTCCTTTTCATTACCTAAATTCTTTTGAAGAACTAAGTGTAGATGTTATATGACCACAATTAGATATATCAAGTACATGTTAATAATTTCTCTTGTCCTGTCTGGGGGGAAAAAAAAAAAAAGCATGTTGTGAAATTACAGTTCAGAACTCTACAATCTAACGGAGAAAAAAACTTGCTGTTTTTAGCAATAAACAATAGCCTTCAGTGCGAAGCCACATGCAATAGGAAAGAAACACAACATTTACTATTAAATATCTGTTTTGGCTGAAGATCTACAAATTGCTTTTAACAAGTGCCAAAAAGTGAAAAAACAACCAAGAGAATCTCAGATGACAGAGCATGCCTGAGCCTCACAGCATGGTACAGGGAAAGCATTTGGATTTGTTGTGGTTAAAACATCAGTCAACAGGAGTGCAAATGTACTGTACACCTTGCAGTAAATAAAATAAAATGAGATTTAGCTCTCACCATAGAATTAACAATTCCTCCCAGACCTACCCCCAGCTCAGCTCTTCTCCTCTCCTTTTGAAACTCATATCAGTTCTCAGTTGCTGTTTATTCCACTAAAAGTAGAAACTGTTTGCTGGGGATTTTGTAGACTGAAAGTTTAATATGAGAGCAGGTCAGTAGTGATGCCTCTTGTTAATTTAAGGGAACTGGAAGCAATATCACAAAGATATTTAGAAATGGGACATATAGAAACACATATAAGTGTTCCAAAGGAAAACTGACCAACATATACAAGTCAGGTTTAGCAAGATCACATGTTAGGAACTAACCAAAACAGCACTGCATATTTATTTTGCTGGTTTTATCTGTAAGGCAGCAGAGTAAATAATCTCCGGCATTGTAGCAAACAGATGTTTTAAATTGCTATCTTTTTAGAAGCATGATTGATTCTCTACAGTTTAACGCAAGGTTTCCTTCATTTTGATTTAAAAGATTAAACAAACAATTTTAAAATAGTTATAGCATTTTATGAGAATGCTCATTCTGGTATTTTTCTCTATATAGTCAACGCAGTAAGCTTGCTCTTCCAGGGAATTTATTATATTCTAATCAGAAACACCAAAAAAAACCCCACTACCCAACAAAACTCAGGAAGAAGAAAAAGAAGAAGAAGAAAATAATCAATTCAGATTTAAAATAAAGGGGAAAATTTACAGTAAGATGCTGACCTTTTTAATCTGCAATCTTTGTAAATTATGTGAATTTAGACTTGAACCTTATTAAATATCAAGCCTTACTGAAAAGTCCTAACTTTTATGACATTTGATATGAACGTAGCATATTCAAAATGCCTCTCTCTTGGAAACATTTTAAACCCCCTTTCTCTTCCTGTATTCTCTGTTTCTTGCATTCGAAATAATGTTTACTTAATGTGCCTTTTTTGGTACATTAAGGTACATTGTACAGTGGCAGATCATCCATTTACATGGTTACAGTGGCCAAAGCATTGTCTTTGCAAGGACCTCCTCTAGCCAGAACCTTCAAATCAGTGTATTGGTTTTACATAGCAAGGTTTTGGTAGCTGGGGAGCTACAGGGGTGGCTTCTGTAAGAAGCTGTTACAAGTTTGCTGTAAACTAATGTAGCTCCAGTGAAGCTGTGTGTGCTTTTCTGTCAACTGGTCACCCAAACTCTGTGTTATTTTACTGTGTTTTAAGCCAGCTCTTGGAGCAAGACTATAAATATTGCAAACAGTACCACCTTCTGCATAAACAAAGATACATAAAGTTCCTATCCCTATGTCCAACAGAGCCAGTGCCAGCCAGCAGAAGGAGTGGCAGAGACAATGTGTGATGAACTGACCACAACTCCCATTCTCCCCATGCACTGCTCTGGGGGAGGAGGTAGAGAAATGGGGAGCAAAGCTGAGGCTGGGAAAGAAATGAGGGGTGGTGTGAAAGTCTTTTAAGATCTGTTTTAGTTCCCATTATCCCACTTTGATTTGATTGGTAAGACATTAAATTATTTTTTTCCTCAGGTCAAGTCTTTTTTGCCCATGATGGTAATTGATGAATGACCAATCAACCACGAGACTTTCATTATATTTTCTCTCCCCTGCCCTGATGGGAGGAGTGACAGAGCAGATTTGATGGGCACCTAGCCTCCAGCCAGGGTCAACCCTTCGCAGTCTGTTTGGTTTTCCTTGCAGCAACACCAGCAATGAGATATCTCCCTGTCTCCTTTTATCAGGCCTAGCTCATATAGGTTTTTACTGGGCTGGTAATCTTTTTTGTATGGACAGTTTCTTAGGCATGAAAAGTAGGACCCTAGCAAGATGCTTAGCCATGACTATGTCAGTGAGTGAATGAATAAACATGAGATTACATTTCTAAATAAAGTACTGGTGGTGCTTTCCTCAGGTGATGTGAGAAGGAGCTGCAGTTGGTAGGGCTTCTTCCCAGCTCATTTTCCTGAGGGTTCTCATCTCCTTGTAGCTTCCTGACACTCACTTTTACTCACAGTCACCTATGCCTACTCCAGGGTTATGCTGTGTAGTCACCTGCTCCCAGGCTAACTCTGCATCTGGGGCTTTTGGATGTGTATCTGAACTGGCATTTGCTGTTCAACACCTGGCTCCAGAGGAGTGCGGAGTGTGCTCTGCTGCATGGCAATGACACAGGGTGACACCGCTCTGGGGGAGAGCCACTGCCAGCTACGGCCACTGTGCTAATTTGTTAGAGGAAACATCCAGAAAGCCTGGTAAGACACTTCAGATTGATTTTTTTGGAAGCATGTAAGTTTAATGATGAACTTCATGTATCTTTGTTTATGCAGAAGGTGGTACTGTTTGCAATATTTATAGTCTTGCTCCAAGAGCTGGCTTAAAACACAGTAAAATAACACAGAGTTTGGGTGACCAGTTGACAGAAAAGCACACACAGCTTCACTGGAGCTACATTAGTTTACAGCAAAGATCTGACTGAGGCATTGGAGAAACTAGGAAGTAAGAGCCTGTAAATAAATACCTTTAAAGTATATTTTGGATTCCCTAAGTCTCTGAGATAAAGGGTATGTATAATATTACTCAACAGATGTAATTAGTGCCAACTGAAATTAACATCCTTAAAGTAAAATACATAAGAAAACTCAATTAATTAATTATTTTCTAGGGAAATATCAGTGATTCAAACTCTTCCAGAATCAGTAGCAAAACAACCTGTAACTTTTTATAAAGGACTCTTGATTATTCAAATAAATTCAGAACACTTGTAATTTTACATTTTTGTTTCTTCTCAAAAGACATTTTGGGATGTTTTAGGCCAAAATCCATTTGTCAATGTATGTCACAGGAAAAACTTTCCAACATCATCTTGCAGCTAAGCATCTTTCAGAAGCAGTTGATTCTCATTCTTGTTGGAAGACACTGAAAATTAAAGTCACAACAAGCTTGTTGCAGTTATCTCTTCAGATGTGTTAGAAGCAAGTATACATGGGTTGAGGTTGAATTCTGGAGGTTTTTAACCTCTTAAAACATGATGATGATTACAAAACTGCTTTTTCTCAATTACAGACAACATTTTAAAAATCAGAAAGCATACACCTACAGGCTGTATCTTTGTAGCAGTCTTTAATCATAAAAAGTATTTTAATCTGGCTATTTAGAACATACCTGTAAGCATAACACTTTAAAACAACAATCAAAATATGTGGAAGATGTGAAGAATCTCAGCAGGGGCTACTTGTAAATAGCAATGTAAATTGTAACAAAATATTAGTAGATAGGCAAAAAGAATAGTTAGAGGTATCTATTCCTCTGAATAATTATATTCATGGAAATATTTAGAGATAAAGAGAAAAGTAACCTCCTTTAGAGGACTGACAGCATCTTTGCTCAGAAGACACACGGGTGACTAGATACCAAACTCTTCATTAAAAAAGATATAAATAACTTGTATTTCTTATTGCTGTTACCTCAGTGGGACATAGTATCTACTATTTCATAATTTATCCCTTTCTCTGGGTTGTAGAAATTTGGCAGCATGCTGCAACACCATGCCCCACCGCCAAACAGAAAACATAACATGTTACCACAACAGAATATGAATAAGACAGAGGATGATGGGTATTGGAAATGACCCTCTCCTGCCTGCAAGAAAAACATGTTCAGGACGGTGCAATTACTTAGTTGCTCACCCACTAAAGGCTACATCCTCCTGAGATCAAAATCATTACACTTTTCTTTCATCTGGTCTTGTATAATTTGCTTGGTAGGAAATAGCTTGCTGTCTGAAGATGTATTTTTCAATAGGCAGAATTGAAACACTATAAGGTAAGAGATCCTAAGCAGGTCTATTTCTTTAGCTTAAATTAAACACAATTGGCAAAATAAGCCCCTCCATCATCTCTGCTGGGTAAAAGCAGTGAAACTGCTCCCAAGACTCTCACAGCATCTGAGATGATAAACTGAGAAGTTGCAGCTGAGTAAGGATTCAGGTGACTGTTTAAGGGTAACAAGTGGTTCACTTTAGCTGAGCATTTTAACAGCAGGCCACCAGCAAACAGGTTGACAACTTCTCAAATTTGTGTTCCAATGGGACTTATAAATAATATGTTATACATGTTGTCCTCAGGAGGGCAGAGGGATCATAACATGGTATGTTCTATTGATGTCATCCAAGCTCTTATGGTTATCTTAAACCCTACTCTGTTAACGTGAAATGTCAGAAGATTTTTGCAAGCTGTTTAGAATTCTCTGAGTTATTAGTATTTTTGGGTTCTGGTTATACCTTGACAGGATTGACATAAAATTATGCTTTTTTGATCCATTCAATTTATACACTTCAGGAAATTGATTTTTATGCTTCCAATCAGAGAGCAAATTAAAATGATCATATTAAAGTTTACAAATTTCTGCGATATTATACAGGCAAAATTGCTTAGTTAATTTTCAAATAGCTTGGAAACTGATTTTTAATTTTATTTGCAACTGAAATGGAGGAAGGGTACCTCTGAATATTTGCTGTCATTTCAGATTGTAGTCTGCAAAAAATGCTAATTAAAGCAGTGGGTCATATCTTGCAGTGTCAAAGAGATGTGACGTTTCCCTTACTTGGAAACAATAATGCTGTTGACTGTACTGAAGTACAAATCTGACAGCTGCCAGGAAAGGGCAAGGCAACCACATACTGACAAGATTTTCACTTGTTCAGTATTATGTTGAAGACCTAAGTAAAATGAGCATCCCAGGGAACAAAGCTGTCATGCCGTAATGAAACTGAGACGAAGTGTTTACAGCTCCTTCTATATGGACTAGACTTTACACAAATGCACGGTGAGTTGCTAAATTGATTTACACCACTGAAAACATACTCATGTGGGTAGTAAGTTTGCACAAGTGACATTATAAACACAGTGGGTAATATTCTGTCAGCTGCAGGGATCCATAAATGTTGACAGTATTGTCTTAAAACCACTTATGTCTAATTTTCTCCATAGAGAGAAAAATATTCTGCAATCTACAAAAATAGCTCTGCTTACAGAAAATAAGCAAACAAAAGCACACCCCAAAAAATGCAAAAAAAACAGAGAAAAAAGCAGACGTGGTACAATATAATTTCCTAACTTAGTAGAGGTCTAGACTGTGAACTTGGGTGCAGTGGCTTGGGTTGCAGATGGACCGGGAGGGGGGCTTTCATTCCCTTCCAGATCATCCTGCTCTGAACATAGCCACTGACCTCCAGTCCTGCAGCCAAGGTGCAGGGCTTTGCTCAGAAAAGGCTTTCCTAGCAGTTCAGACAGCTCAGCTGCCCATCAGGAGCCCCGTTTTCCTCCAAGACATCAGCTGCTAAGCAGTTTTATTATTTCTCAGGAGCATTTTCCTCTTACAACTGGTGGTGTGAGCTATCTGGCAGTGTTTGAAGCTACCAGCCCTTAATTCCTTTCCAAGCTATACTTCCTGACAAGGAAAGAAAGCTCTGGATATGAGACCATACACTAGGACTGTGGTTATAGATTGTGGAAATGATTGTAAGGCATATAAATAACAAGCACACTTTCGCAAGTTCAGTTTTTGCATATGGCAATGCCAGTGGCTTATGCAATAAAGAGAAATTCTAGATCTCGCATTGACTGATGAAATAATATAACTAATGCTTTGAATGTGAATACAGTTTGGTGTGTGGTACGCTTTGAGAGAAGGATACTGCTAAAGCATTCTTCTTTATCTCAAAGATACTTTTCCTTGATGTTATTTGCAACATATATCTTAAAATCTTGAGAATAGAAATTGCTGGATTTTCTATACTTTCTGTCTTATTTGTATGTGAATTCACTATCTTGTCATGAAACCTGGGCCATTGCTGTTTGAATAGCTAGCTTTACCATTTTCCATTGAAAAGGAAAAGAAAAAAGTGGAAAGCGGAGAAAAATAAAGGAACATTTGTTTTGAAGAAAAATCTATGATAAGAATGTTCAAATAGTGGGAAGAAGGACTGTGATTTGTTCTTATCAACCTTCACAGTGCCCTTCTGTTTATTAGGCAAGTGAGATATAAGTTTGAGTTTTCCACAATTAAGTCTTTCTTTCCTGAAGTCGAGGGGTATCTGAATATCAATGTGATCTCTTATTGAATTGTATTGTTCTTCCTCACGTTATACAGCATTTTAATGATTCAAATAACACCTCTGCAGTTAGTGTAATTATGGCACAAACTATTAAATCATCAAAAAAATCTAGAATCCACCTATGATTTCTCTAAGAATTTAGAATTCTGCAATTCTTTGCTAGCAGATGTCCAGATCTTGTGCTAATTCAGAGCTGATGTCATTTTGCAATGGTCTTAAATAAATGTAAAATCCAAGAAGCTGTCAGTCGATTTTTAATACATTTTTTTATGCTCTTGTCCTAGTGGTACAGGAAAGATTACGACATGGTCTTAAAATGAGAAATGTAAATACATGGCATGTTTGGAGAGGGTGAGAAATGTCTTTAGAATTTATTACTTCTTCAAAGATATTGCCTTTCTGGCCTCTAAGGACCTGATACAAAATACACAGAAGTCATGGAAAAATAATATAATAGGCTTTGATGATTTTTCTATCAGGTCATTTTATTTCACATGTTGTGGAAGTATTTACACTGTTTATGAAATTTTTGAAATTAGTAATTTTGTCCCCCAATTTTTATTTAAATCTCTTATAAGGATTCATAAAGAAGTGATGTTAGCAACTTTATCAACCCTTCTGATAGATCCAAAATTGTTTTCTGTTCATCTCAAAGTCTTATTTTTCCAAGGGGAAAAAACAAGCCAAATTCCCTAACCTTTGCACATAAAACAAAGTAAATCTGCTGCATTGAATCTATTGTTCAGACTCAGTGCAGTCTTATGTTGCACTGCTTGTAAGGCAATAACAGAGTTTTCTTAGGCTGATTTATTTTAGGAATGTAATTATGAAATTCCAAGTCTGGCTCCTGCACTCCTTTCTTAGGCTCTGCTGCAGAAAAACCAAAGACCTCTTTGAAACAGAAAGAAAGGGAGATATGCCAACAACAAGGCCATTTCCTCAATGTTTGGAATGTTTTAACATCAGATCATGCCTTGCATATGAAGCCCTGCAAATACATTTTAGTGGCCAACCATTTAGGAAGATGACACAGCAACTGTGGGAAGCGTTCTCACCTCAGAGCTGCATGGAAAGTCAAAGTCAGCATGGTCTCCATGTATGCAGTAGACATGCTTTTGTTGTAGGTGACTGAATGATCCATGGATTTTTCCAAGAAAAACACACATCTGATGTCTTAAAGAAATTTTTTACTCCAAAGGTTCACTGACTGGCAGAGACACTAAGTCCCATCATGTGCATTACATTCCCCTTAGAAATAGACTGCTCTGTTGCTGAAAGAAATCAAGAGGGTAAGCTAGTTTACCAATCTTTTCAGGGCATCTTACCATGAACCATGTTAACGACCACTAAAAATATAACAAGGAGTTGAAGAATGAAAATACAAGCAATATATTAAATAGCAAAAAAACTCCATGAGACACAATAAAGTAGAAAAATAGTAACACAATAGGTATTTTGCTCTTGATAAGGGAGAGGACAAGATGAAAGAAATATCCTGACTAGTTATAAAAAGATAGACATATAAAAGAAACTCTGAGGAAGAAATGACAGATATGTAACGCTGACCCCAGTTTTTAGAAACAGCTTTCAGAAACTGAATAACACTGCATTACAATATCCTACATGCTGGGAAAAAGCTCAAGTCATTGTAAGAGACCTTTATTTCTATTACTAATATCCACATACCAAACAACTGACACAGATAAAGAGAGATTAGAAAGAGAGCCAACAATGAATAGAGGAGAATTCCAGAGACTTGCTACTACAGGTCATCTATGCAAATATACAAGTCTGAATAGAAGGTGATCTGTTTCTCCAGGAGAACTAGTAAACAAAAGGTGGAATACATACATTTAAAATTACTGCATTTCTGTAGCTTTTAAAATTGCCAGCTTAATGACTTACATATACTCCTCATTTGAGCCATGCTTTAAAAATGTATTCATGACATAAAATATTTGTGGAATTTCACCCCAGTAAGGTATAAACTTACATCCACGATTATAGGGTTTATGTCTTATATACTGAGGGACTAAAAAATAAAATGAGAGAGACATCAAAAGTACTTTAGTGGAGTTAAAAATAATAATAAAGCTGAAGATTGTAGACCTATTAATTGTTAAAATACTTTCTTTTTTTAGATTTTGATTTTAAAATATAAAAAACAGAACTCTGGAAAGAATTATTTTAAGGGATAATATTTATTCACATTCAGAAACTACTAGTGAGAATACTAAATACTGTTATAAGAAAATGCCACCTTTCACACCTCAGTATGGAATCCATTTTAAGCATAATACTCATTTGTAAACTCAGGGAGTCAAGGCTGTAGCCTTAGGATTATTCTCAAAAGTAATCATTGTGGCTATGAATGAAAAAATTATGAAACCCTAACATTATCATGCTACAAAGATTAACCAGGGCAATTCAAATGCTCATTTTCATTCCAAGATGTTATACTCAACATAGAGTATCATTGTTAATGTGAAAGACTTGGTTAATCAAAGTCTTTCCTTACATAGAGTACAAGAGACGCAGTGAAGTGATTTAACCTTCAGAGCACTAGCTTCTGTAATTGAACCACACATTTTTATTCACTGGAAAACAAGGCGGTCTATGGGTGGTTTATTGAAAATGACAGAAAAAAGAACACAAGGTTTTGTTAAGTTCAAGAAGAGAGGCTGCCATGTTTTAGTGTAAGCTTATGAAGCTACAAGGCAGCTATTAAAATGGTCATATGAACATGAACACAATGTTTTCTTTTTCAGGTGTAAAGAAATAAAATATAGTTACTATTATCAAAACAGAAGTAAGTGCAAGAGAACTTCCTTTTATTGATCTAACATCAGGAGATTCAGTGTATTAGAGAACTGTAAACTAACCCTAGTACAATGAAAAACATGTGCTCTGTGATAATAGTACCAGAAGTAGTTTATTTTCATTTGGATTCAGTGTTTGCTAGGAGAAAGACGTCTTCACAGGCAAAAAGTGTAATTGAATAAAAATACGTAATTAGCTGCTCATGCACCTGTGGACACAACTCATTGCAAGGAGAGCATGAAAGGTAAAAAAGATCAAGAGGAGACTAGAGTAATATTTGAGAATCTGAAAACTAAAAAAAAAAATCATTGTCAGAGACCTTCAAAAATGAAACAGGAAAGTATGAAATATTTAAAAAATAAAATAAGCAAAGAAAAATAACCTTATGGGAAGTACTGGAGAGTTCTAAGAAAGACTTTTTACTTAGTAAGGTTTTCTTTTGCACAAAGCAATAGGCCCAAACAAGTAATAACAGGCCAAAATAAAGCAAGTGTAAAATGTATATGGATGTCAAAGAAAGATTCCCAATGTGAATCTGCTGGGGAATGGTTGTAGAATATTTTCCTTAGTGGAATTGCTGGTCATTTAAAACTAGTTTTTATGATGCTTTAAAGCTTCCAGACACCGAATACTTGGTTTCACACCATGTAAAATCTGTTAATTTTTTTAAAAAGAACAGAATTATTTTCCCCAAGTATCGAGTGTATGACATCACCTAGTTTTATTTCAATACATGGGCCCTGGTTCTGCACTTCAGCACCCACCTCAGCCAAGCTGCCGGATTTTATACTGAGAGGTGCCCGCTTGGGGTCCACACGCCCCTGTCTGTGACCAGTCACCAGGGGGATGTAATTGTTCCTGGGCTCCAGCACAGGTCCTGCAGTGGTGTCTCATCTTGTCCAGACAGATGGGCATTCCTAGGAGGAGCTCATCAAGCACCCACATTCATGGACACAGGAAAGGCTGAGAAAACAAGGGCTTTCCTCTGACTCAGAAACACAAATTAGTTCCCCAATGCTAGAAAATTTTGGTAATATTTTAGAGGATTCTGAACTTTACCTAGATCTTTTTAATCTGAGAAAAGCAGGGAAACCTATAGCATCTCAGGAAATGATCTAAGCTATAAGGTAATATATGTAGGAATACCTGCCCTACACCCATCTGAAACTGGGTAAATGTGCAATATCAGGAGTACCAGTTTCACAGAGGCAAAGAACAAACCTGGCTTTAATCTGTGCTTCTGGACTCTGCTGCTTTTTATATATAACATAAAATTCAAAAAGCAAGGTAATGAGAAAGAAATGTATAGATCTTACTTAACATCAACAGAGAAAGAATAAACAGTAAAGGTAAAGCTGAAGTGCTATAATTAATTTTCTTAAACCTCTGTGCAAGATTCTTTATCTTTGAACACTTGTTCTTTTGTGAAGGATAATGTTAATAGGATGCTCAGAGCTATCTGTGCTAATGAGGAAATGTTAAGTTCAAAATGAGAACAAAGAGTTACAGGCTCAGGAATGTGGATGCAGCTTTTATACTATGAACTCTTTACAGCAAAGAGGGGGCACTACATCTGGCAAAGAAGGTAAACTGTGCTGAGAGTAGACTGAAGTGCTGTTTGAGTGCCCCATAGCTTGTCTGAGTGTGACATATGCCTATTAATAGTTACTATCAGTAAGATGCTCCAGATCCATAAAGGTGTTTATTTGGATATGCTCAGAAATGCCAAAGCTCTCTAGAGGTATTTTTTCATTCTTCCTTCCAAAGTCTTCTTAAAGCATACACAGCGAAAAGAAAAATATACTATTGTTTGGGGTTTTAGTGGGGGTTTTTTGTTTGTATGTGTGTTTGTTTTAATTTGTATGCCTTTATGGGTAGATACATAGGTAGCATAAGTTTGTCAAAATTAAATATGTGAGACTAAAGTGATTCCCCTCTTTTCTTAGATCAGTAACTCTTGGGGGTAATTTATACAATATAAATTAATTGATCATTTGCATTTGCTGTTTTACAGAGAGCTTACTTAAACACCTGAATTTGTATAATTGTTCAAAACATATGCTACCTGGTGTGATATCACATGGTGAGTAACAGGCCTATTCTCTTTGCAATTTTAAGCGAGGCCTGAGAGACAACAGGAAGGATCTGAAGCTAGGAAGGATGTTGGTCTGTTCTAATAGGTATAATAATACTGTAGATGTACTTTCATGCTTTCATACCATAGAAAGATTGTGAAGTGAATCTTTGAAGAGAAAACCAACAGAATAATGAGTGTCAAAAACGTCAATAAAAGACTTTTCTCACAAAACTTGTACTCTGAATTTGCTGAGACAAGAAATGTGGGTAGCACAGATAAGCCTTTTGTATTTTAGGTACTGAATCATACTACTTTGCCCTAAACTTTTGAAGGATCCAATAGTTCCTGTAGTTATGAGTGTAGATTTAATATCAAATTTGTAAAGCAGAGCTATTAAGGAGTTACTCAGACACTTATATTTTTCTTTTTAAAATGCTGTTCCCTCAAAATATAAAGCTGATTTCAAAGAAAGTGTCAGCTCTAAGTATTTCTCAAAGCCAAAGCATTTCTTTAAAAAAAGAAAAAACTGAAGTTTAGCCTTTCATGTGAGAATAGCCAATATTTTGTCATTAGGATATCAGTCTCTCAGACAGGTATATCTTTTTATTTCCATCTCTGATTGACAAAGACTAAAACCTGATACTGAGCCAGGAGTAAGTCCCTTTGCTGTTCTGGGATTGGTCAGTTAGTCCTGCTATATTTTTCTTTTTATGAATACACAAAGTCCAAGATGAACCACTGAATTAAGGACAACAAGGTCATGATTTCTTTATACAGGAAAAGTTTTAAGGCCTAATTCTACAGTGAAAAGAAATGCCCCTTCCAGGCAAGACCTGGGTAGTCTTAAAACCACCATACAAAAGAATGAAGAATTAGAGTTACTGAAATATTTCTCCTTACTTCAGTTTAATGACTAAAAAGTAATGCACCTACAACTCTCTGACATGTTTTCTTCTTTAAGAAAGATGTAACTGGATTGCTTAGTTCAGTATTTTCATGCTTCAAGTCTCAAATAATGAAAAAGAAAAACTAAAATGAGCAATTTTTTTTTTTTTTTTGTGACTACTGGGAAGTTGCAAAACTGGTGAGTGTCTCCAAGACCAGCAGAAATGTTTGATCCAGTAGAATTGGAAATTTAAGTATTGTGTAGTAACCTATAATGTTATACAACATTTTTCATTTTATACTTTTAAATATCCTAAGTGACATTCCCACATTCATTTCCAGGTCAGAGTTCTTCAGACGGTATCCATTTAAATGATAAACCTCTTTCATTTCACTGAACTTTCTGTTTTAGACTCATTGCCTAACACTAAATGTTCCCCATGTCCCAGTTCATTCAAAATCCATTCACTTGCAAGGGAGCCCCAAGGCACTAAAACTGGTCAGCACATTGCTTGGAAAATAACTCCTTTGCTACTTTCTGAAACACGTTTGTCTCCTTAGCTCTGAAACAGTTCTTATCCAAATCAATACTTGTATCAGGATAATTAAAATCTGCCATGTCTAAAATTTTGGCATTCTCGCAGGCCTTTTATCGGTAGAACCATTTCTTGACAAACATTTCTTACTGCCCTTGAAATCCATGGTTACATTTTAAAATCATCTCAATACCACAGTGTGCTGTTCTATTTTAAACCTTCTTAAATTAGCTGCAATATTTTGATAATTTATTAGTTTTTTCTGCCTCACATATACTGACAATAGTCTTCTCTTCTGTTGCCCACACCTGTCACATCATTTTGTTTTTCTAATAATTTTCCAAGTTTAACCATAATTCTCTTAGTCTATTATTAAAGTTTCATGGAAATGTATTTCTGCCTCAGAAGTCTCGACATGCCCTCTTTTTTCATCTCACTTTTTCCTTTTTCCATGCCATCATTTGACCAGGTATCAGTTTAACTCGTATTGAAATCCTCATTTGCACAGTACAACAGACAGAACAATCCTACATGGACAAGACACTGAATGTTTGGGTTCTGCTTAAGAAGTACTTTGGTATTTATTAACTTTAAACATATTAACAGTTTTATTGACTGGAGATTATCAATATGCCAAAAAGTAGATGTCTGATTACGTATCTTGCTGACTTGGCACCTCAGTTCTTGTGCAAAGGGATTTAACCTTAACTAGTACAATGTCTGCTGTCAACAACTGACATGTTAAGAGCTCAAGCTTTAAGAAGTAAAACAGTCTACATGTTGAGATCTAGACAGTTTTCCTATAAAATTGTCTTTTCTCACTTTGCTAATCTAAAAACTGGCCTAGGTAATTTTCCATATTATCAGGGAAAAAAAGAAAAATCAATACATGATTATAAAATTGTATTTCTTATCTTCTAGTGCTTGCGCTATCAGTAAAAATCTAGTTATCACAAGCCATTCAACCTTCACAAGGTTAGTGTGAATTTGCAGTATGGTAGTTGTATCTCTGCCTTTTTTTTATGTATTTTAGAACTGCTGCATGTACCTTTTAATTTGGTTGTCAGGGGAGACAGGAAGCAATAATTAAGGCTAAAAGATGGGGTATGGAAGCTTTATTAAAGGATATATTGAAGATGGGAATTTGATCTGAGAATTAGATTATGATTAGAGTTGTTAATGCAGCTGTGCCACTCTTGAGTGACAGAGCAGCAGATGAACTGAACAGGCAATTATAACTACAGGAGTCTCCCTAATCTTTACAATCCCAACCTCACAGTCACATCCATTTAAATTAATTTTTATGAAGGCTGCAAATTTACAGCTTCACCAGATTGGAAATTTGTTTGTTTATTATCCACAGGAAATATTTTTAGGGAAGTAAATAGCACTGAAAACCATCTTGTCTTTCTGCTTGTCTTTTTAACTTGCAGAATTAATAATATGAGATTAATCTGAAGTCTGCTGCCTTTATGAAAACTGATTGATTCTCAGCAGCCTAGCGTTATTATGATTATCTGTGGGAAGGTCAAAGGGAAGGCATGTAAAAGTCATAGCTGATTCATGAGTCCCCTGTATTAAGCAGAAGATAAAAAAGAAGGCTTGTGTTGAGCGTTATAAGTGAGGAATCAGTCTTCCTTGCATTACTGAAACGGAAATTCTAGGGAAAGGATTTTAAACAACTTTGGACATAGTTATTTAAAGATGTCTGTTGAGGAGAGATAGCAATAGTTCATTACTATGCGTGCTGAAAACCTATTTTAAGGAGTTCTTTGCTGCACAAAGATTAATTTACCACTACGTTTTCCCTCCTTCGCTACTAATATAAATAATGGCTGTGGCTTAAATTGGCATTATATTTTGATAGCCTAGTTTTGAATATACAAAAGAATATGCTGCAGAACTGCTCAGAGACTTGGAAATGGAAACCACGAAACAGTACTCTTCTGTTCCAGAGTTTTATTTTAGAATGTCAGTAATGAATGGAATAAACTAAGAACATTGAGAAACTAGGCAAAACTAAGAACATTGAGAAACTGGGCATTGTTTTCACAATATGTTGAGCAGATAGCTGTGGCAAGGAAAAATAAAACCTTGACTTGTAAAAATCAGTGACAGAAAAAATATTTCTTTACTGGCTGTCATTCAAGAAACCTGGAAGATAATTCCAGAAAATGATCATCTGAAGTTGCCAGATCAACAAAATAATTAAACACCTGCCTTTAAACATGTAAATATATCCATCCAAGAACAGTCAATAGATATGACTAATCTTCTCAAGTATTGAAGTGTGTACTGCAGCCCTGTCTTAATTCCCTCACAGGATAAGACTCAATCACATATCATCCTCACTGCTGACTTAGTTTCCTTTGAGGAAAAATGTGGGTCAACATGCTGGTATGAAGCTGTGGTACATATTTACTGCGTCTCTGATCTAGGTGACCGGGTCATGTAAACACCAGAATTTAGATATAACCAAGGTGAATTCATAAATTTAAAAGCTCAGAGACTGCCTAGTCAACCTACTTCTCATAGAACATATTTACAAGCTGTAAGTTAACAGTATTCACAATTGACTAAGGTGGGAATCTCAAGTTTGGCCTAATGTGGTTTTAGTTATGTTACTAGAAAGTAATGTACTAGACAGTACATCTTGGACTTCGTATTTTGCTTTTGAACAGAACATTTATTTTCCTATGAACTTGGAAATGTCAGGGGCCATTTTATATTCAGATGGATTATTTACATTCTTTTATAGAGAATTACTGAATGAAGTTAGAATCATAGAATGGTTTGCACTGGAAGGAAGTTGACCTGCTTTAGGAACAATGTTGATAGTACATCCCAATATTTTTGTTCAGTGCCAATATTTTAAGTTACTCATATTCTCAATTGATCTGAGATGGGAGAGAAGGTGCCAGTGAAACAGAATACTTAATAAAAAGAGCTGACATGTGCGTGATTCCTGCAAAGAAGCCATTGTGAAATATATATTAAAAAATATGAAAAATGGTGCTGGAATGAGACAAGCAAAATATATTAACAGTTGGAAGTATTGGAATTCCTTTTCTTATGACATGTATTCATTTTTTCCAGAAGATTAATATATTTAAGAATTGTACTTTTTCAAGATTTGGATTTATTTAAGAAATGTTGAATAATTGCTGTCATATTTCGAGTATTTACTCAGCAAGAGAGCCTACCTTACTTGATCATAGCTTTTCTGGGTCAAGGCTTCAAGGACAACATCTAGCATATTTTCTCAAATGCTCTGCTTTAGTAGGAGGCTCCGAAGTTCGACATCTTTTGACTCAGAATCCATGTAGGATAAGAAAAATATATCAAAACGGACACACAAAAAATTTGAGAGGTTGGGGTTTGTTTGTTTGTTTGTTTGTTTTTTAAGTCTAGAAACCTTGACAACTCCTAAATATATAAATTGATTTTCTTTTGTAGAAACAAAAATATATTCTTTGATCTATATTATGGTGGCAAAAATCAAACACAGAATTAACATAACCTGAGTTGAGAGAGACCATGTTTGTCCCCTTTATCTGAGGAAAAGCCATTCAAAAGCAACTTTGGCAATTTATTTTAAGCAATTGTTTCATTTATTCACGTTGCTGTTGTTGACTCATAATTTGAAAACATTAATCACATGCTTAGTCAGGTCACATAGGCAAATGAAAATTGGTATGCAAAAATGTCTGGAAAAAAAAATCTGAAAAGCCTCTGCTCCCTTTATTTTATTTTCACATTATTCTTCCTGTCTTTGATTAACATTGTGCAATTATGACTCTTCAGTATTTCCTCATATCCGAACATTAGTTGATTAATCTTGATGATAATGGATCGAGAACTTGGTTTAAAAACTAAGTATATGAAGTATTTTATTCAAGAGGTTATGAATGATCTTTTTAAACATCCTTGACTTACTTGGTAATTATACTATTTATAGGAAGTGAGTACTTATCAGCTGTTGCTATTAAAAATTGTGGAAAAGATGAATGAAATTATTTTTCTCCAGAAACTACTGAATATTTTAAGTCTGAAGGTGACGGGTTTTGTGTTGAAACACATCTTTCTTGTTAAATGATAAGAAGCAATACCGTTTAGTTGGCCAGAGTTTATGTTACACCTGAACTCTGTGCCAAGCAGGAGAGCAAGATGTATCACCACTTCCTGATTCTGGTAGGAATTGTCTTTACTGCTGAATTTATTTTTGAGTGTCTCAGTGGATCTGGCACCAATGAAGGGTAAATAATTTCTCCTTCTGCTCTTCCTGGATTTTATGAGCAGGAAGCAGAAGAAAGTAGGTCATCCTTTGAGTATTTTCACCTGAATTAGGGAACCATTGTAAGAAGAGAGAAAAGAGCTTTAAAGTGACTGAGAAATCTGATCCATACCCCATATGTATTTATATGATAAACCTTATTTGTAGGTTGGAATCATTCAGTCATTAAAAATTACAGTTTCTCAGATAGGAATTTTGCAAGGCCTGATTTAAAGTTCGCAGATAACAATGGGAAATCCTCACTGGTAAATTAGTAAGTCAATCCATGATATGTTAAAAATGCATATCTGGCAATGATGTCATTGTTCTTTAAACAATGTGGTTTTTTTAAGTTTGGCTTTTTTCTAATGTGTAGCAACTAATATTGAAATAAATATGTGGTTATCTTATATACAGGTTAAAACCATCTTCACTAACTATGATAAAAATCCATTGCCCATCATCTTGAAATATACTGAAGATTCCTGAACATCAGTTATAAGATGCAATGGAATGGTCAAAACACTGTTGGATGTACAAATCCATGCTGATTTCATTATAATAATAGTTTGACCTAATACTGACATCATCCAAAAAAAAAAAAAAGTATGGTATGTCAATATCCAGCTTTTGAGCTTGTAATCAATAAGCACATATAAAAAGTCTCATTTAAAAAAAAAAGCAAACAAACAAACAAACCCAAAAAAACAACCAAACAAAAAAACCCTCCAGATCTTCAAAGCTCCAGGGTTGGTCTCTTCATCTAATTTGACAGAGAGAAATTGCACCCAAAACTAGTAGTATTTTAGCTGTGCAAAATCTCCAGGATAGACTTAGAAAATCAACTTTCATTAAGTTTATAAAATGCGGTCCAACAACAAGCTTCCTCCTGGCATGTTTAATTTATTGGTTATGATAGTTCTTCAGGGGAAAAAAGAAGAATATGTTTATATTTTTACAACATTAAGAGCAATGGGAGAACCTGATGTGAACCAAGTGCTTGCAGATAATGCTGAACCAAGGATACAAGCAGAAATGCAGTGGTAATAGTAACTGAAAATCTCCTGACACGCTTAAGAGGAAGACAAAGTACCATATTATACCTTAAAGAGTCTGTGAACCTATGATGTTTACTGTGTTCAGTATTTAAAAGCAAACAGAAACCAGGCCACTCATGAGATTTATAGCTGCATGTATATTTCTGTATTTACAGTAAAACATAGCTCATGGGAGTCAAGTCACACCATGTATTTTTCTGTTGAGCTAAGACAGTATTTTTATTTTCGTTTTCTATGGTAATTGAATTGTGCTACCTCGCAGGAAAAGATGTAGTACATCTTAAAGTAATTCTCATTTCTGTACAAGTGTAGAGGGATTCTTCATCACAAGTTAGAGATGAAATCATATCCTTACACTCAGCACCACCCAGGTATTATTTGCATTTCTAGAAATAAAACAGTTTGTGTATTTTTTTCATAAATGAAGAGGTTTGGTGTGTTTGAGAGATGTAAATCAGAGCACAAATGTTTAAAATTTTCAGAGAAGAATAATAAGAAACAATATGATTGTTAACAAGTGAATTATTAAGTGAATAATCTAGTCACTAGAAAGGGGTGAATCATGCATCTCAGTAATTCCAGGGTTAAATTGTTAATTTCGTACATATTATGAAATATCTGCAATAAATTCAAGTAATTATGGTATTAAGCAGTTCCTCATATATTGAATTAATTAAACTTTATGTTCATTTCATAACCTCTTTAGACAACCTCAGCTACTGCAGATTTAATCCGCTTTGAACCTTTTTATATTTAGTTTGCTGAAGATTGACGAAGACCAATCACTCACTGCCATAAGAATGTGATTGTTTTCTCACTTCATTATGCTTTTCTTTTCCCACTCATGCAAGCTCTTTTTCTGTGCCCTGGGTTGTGAGATGAGCCAACCTGTTTTAAAATCTCCCAAAGGTCTATAAATAGGAAGTACTATTCCATATGTATAGGAAGTTTTGTCAGATTGCAGTATGTTGTGATTGATTTGTTTTTTCATTTTCTTTCAGACTGTATTATCTTCTTGCATAACATCTTCTGTATGAATATCAGTAGTATAGTTAATTGGAATAAAAATAAAAAAGCTGTTCCTTCTCTCCTAAAATCCAACAAAGTTTATATTTTCCCAATATTTTACTGTCAGTACAGCCTGCTGAAACTCTTCAGTATCTAAAGAAAACATGTATATGTGTTTATACCAGAAGGAATCAAGTTTATTTAGATGCTTGACACTCAGAATCCAGGTTTCCACATGTCATCATCAGTCAGAGAAGTAAACACATCATTTTGCCTAGCATTAAAAAGACATTATTATACATTATTGGAAGGCAAAGAAAGAAGGTAACTAGCAAATATCTGACCTCTATCATTTTGCTGTCCTGACTTGTTACGACATTATTCATTCCCATTACTTGTAGCTCTATCTGAGGAGAAGAATCAGTGCCCCTTGTGTAGGGATAAAGTGCATTGTGACAGGATAACGGCAAAATCTATATCTTTTTCCAAAAGAGGTAAGAATTCTCTCTGCATATTTTGCAACAAGAGAGCAACTGTTACTTGTCTCCAATATGCTTGTTCTGTTGGATGCAAGACTAGGCATTAGTCACAACTTCATATGCTGCATAATTACTTTCATTTGGGGAGAAAATATCATATTAAACATAAGTTACAGTGTTGGAAATGAATAAGTGAAAAAGTTAATCTGATACTGAGTTTCAAAATGCAAATAATATAGTCATACTATTTTTTCCTAGCAAGGAAATTAAAATTTAGTTGAACAAAACCTTTTTCTATGTCCTTAAGTCTATCTATATTCAGTAATGTGCTAAATTAAGTACTACTGAATAAGAATAGAAAGCTGATGTCCTTGGAAGCTCTGATTTGTAACAATTCCACTTCTCTTTAGTTATATGGGAGCAAGAAAGATACCTTAAAATTTACTGAAATGGGAAGGACATTTTATTTGCCTTGCTGTAATTCAGAAATGGCTGAATGAGTGCTCGAACAAAATTTAAAAGCTTTCAAAAAGTCATGGATAATTTTAAAAATAAGGGAGATATAATTAAAGACTTGAGAGAATTTTAACCATTGCTGATAATGGATTTAATGTTCTCATTATTTCAAAGAAGATAAAACCCACCGAAAAGTGTACTATCCAGATAACTAGCTAGATACAAAATTTTATGTTCTTCATATCAAGTTGTAAGTAAATTGACTGGAAATACTTAATAAGTGTATTTTCATTTCATTTTCTGAAGACCAGATATTTTCTTAACACTTTAATAATTTTGTCTGAATTTGTGTCAGGAAAGATTTACTAGATATGAAAAAAAAATTTCAATTAAACTTTACCTTGAGAAATATATGCTGAAGTTGATATTTGTGGCAAAGAGTCTCATCTTCATAGATTGTCATGAATTTCCTTTTCTGAATACTTACCCCCCTACACAGAGACATAGAGGAAAATTTTTCATTTTGTGGAAAACTATTTCCTGACAAATTTTAAAACACATGTTTATAATTTTTTGTCTTTCTTTTTTTTTTGTGTGGAAACCTTAATTACTTTTATGTAGTGGTAAGTCCTTACAAGCTTTAGATAAATCCATGGCATGCTGTCTATTCATTTATGGGATTCCAATTCTGGTCATTTTTAGTGCTAAATACGTTGTAATTCTAGAAAAATCAAAGTGGGTAACAAGCACAGACAAGCAAGAAGGATATTTAGCTGATTCTGTATGATCTGGAAAGAAACAAACCCAATGTTACTCCTATCTTACTACAATTCAGTGTGTTTATTGTGACTGCCTTCCAAGTATTATATCAAAAGTGGAATTTGTGACAGCCCTGAGAAAACAGGGTCACAACATGTTGATTAGCCTGTGATGTTCTCACATTGGGAAAGGTTTGTACCTGGTTCTGGAAACAGCCATCAAATTGCACATCAAGCAAGAAAGAGACATAGTATAGGGATAGATAGTGCCAAAAATGTGCTGCTTTGTACGATAACACAAATGGTGAGTTGGCATCACTGAACTTCATTTTGCATGTAGTATATTTATCAATATATGGGAAAAATCTGTGAATCATTGAGCTTTTTTGTGGATAACTGTATCTAAGTAACTTTGCTACAGCAGGTACTTGACAAATCACTCTTTTTTGCTAAAGATATCTGTATATAGATGACAGATCAAGGTCTTCAAATCACCAAATTGCAACTGCACTTTAATCAGTGCGATCCTCAAGGAGACTGAGTATCCAGGCAACCATGCAGAAAAGAAGCAGCAAAGGAAACTGCTAGGCTCTGTAGTCAGCTAGAAGAGACCTTTGGAAAATTGGAATTAACATAGATTAAAAGTCAAACTGTGGCTTTTCAGGTCTGTCTGGCTGCAGTAGGGCTGTGTGCAGGAGCCAAGGGGCAGCTTTCTGCCAGGAGTGCAAGGACCTTCTCTGGAAGGAGAAGTGTCCTCCATTTCTGATGGTTCCAGCTTTCAAAACATGTAAGGTACACTTCCTCTTGCTCTTACTCAGCTCCTGTGAAGTCAGACCTCTTTGTTTCCTTCTCTTTATAAAGGGTGAATGCTGGAGCTGAAACCTGTGGCATACCATCAAGGTCTGCATTTTCAACAAAACTGAGGTATTTCCCCCACAGCTTAATGAGAGCTAGGAAATTCAGTCATGTGTGCCTTTAGTTCCCCGGGGCTCAGTACTGGGTCCAGTTCTA
>NW_010263479.1:0-200 GCF_000690775.1 Eurypyga helias
CTGAGGCCCAGCCTCCACCGTGCGCGTGAGGGAGCCGCGGTGTTGAGCGCTCTTGTGGTACCTCTGAGCTGGAATGGACAATTAGGGTTCAAAAAGTATCCCTGAGGAGAAGGACTTGGGGTACCAGTGGGTGAAAAGCTGAACGTGAGCCAGCTGGGCTGTATCCAGAGAAGTGTGGCCAGCAGGTCGAGGGAGGGGGG
>NW_010263479.1:654-18242 GCF_000690775.1 Eurypyga helias
GCAGTGTGCCCCTGCCCGTGGCAGGGTGTTTGGCACTAGGTGGTCTTTAAGGTCCCTTCCAACCCAAACCATTCTGTAATTCTGTGAAAAAGGGAACAGTGGAGGTCACAGGGGCTCTGCATGGGGCAGGGAGCCATGTGTCCCTGTGTCTGTCACACCGCTAATGGGCACCCATAGGGGACTCCCCGGTGAGAAGGACAGCGATAGGGCTGATGGTGAGGGATATGAGACTCAGAGGTGTCAGGGTGGAGTGTTGCGGGAAAGCAGGGGTTCACCTCAGGCTGCCCATAAGGGAACAGTGGAGGTCACAGGGGCTCTGCATGGGGCAGGGAGCCATGTGTCCCTGTGTCTGTCACACCGCTAATGGGCACCCATAGGGGACTCCCCGGTGAGAAGGACAGCGATAGGGCTGATGGTGAGGGATATGAGACTCAGAGGTGTCAGGGTGGAGTGTTGCGGGAAAGCAGGGGTTCACCTCAGGCTGCCCATGGGAAGTTCGAGGGGCAAGTGGGCCTGGGAACCAGAGTAGGGAGGGCGAAGGCTGTGGTGCTGAGGAAGGTTGTTCAAAAACAATCGATAAATTAGACTTTTTTGCTAAAATTCTGTAACACGGGCTGAAAATTTCAATATATTTTTACTTCAGGATTCTTATTTTCATCACTATTCAAGAAGTATAAAGAAATACCTTGTTTTGCATGTGTTCCAATAAAATTGTGTGATGAAGCACATCGTGCTTTGCAATTCACAGTGGAAGTTAATCCGTAGCCTTTGTTAGGAGAGATTCTGGATGCCCAGGAATGTAGGCAGAACTGCTAGGGTTTTCCTATGTGAACAACTGCTGGTGTCATTGTACAAAGGAATTAATTATGTAAAATAGCGTGAGAAACCCAATGCCGGAGAGCTGGAAAAGAGATGGCTAGCTGGTGTCAGCATTTAGAAATACATGCTACCATGTAAACTTACTGAAGGAGGAATCTAGAAACTTCCTTTGACACTTCTTTATTCAACTGGACTAATGAAATTGAAAACAGTAATACATAGGATTTCTACAGTGTCTTTCAAAATGAACTACAAAATTTGAGTTAACTTTATAATGCTGCTTTTAGGTAATTGTGATGCACATACAGTTCCACTTGCCACTCCACATCCTAGAAAAGATGGTTAAAAATCTACTAAAGCTAACATCTTTGCCATGAACATGTGGAAGTTACCAGTAATGATCTGATACTTCAAAGCTATCGGTGAAAAAATCTGCTAAAGGTAGATGCTTCAGATGGTTTAAAAAATGACTGAGTTGTAGAATGAAGAGAGAAGTTCTAAGTGTAACACTTGCCTTTGAGAAACAAAATGCAGACCTGAACACCACAGAGACAAGTGGGATCTTGCTTGAACATTGTGCAGCAATTTTATACCAGCTGGGAAACATTTGGAATAAATAAAAGAGCAGGAAAAAACAATAGAACTCCAAGAAAAAAACCAAACAGTTTTTGATGGGGAGTGTATAAAAGCAATTGAACATTGATATATAGCAAGGACTCTGTGACTTCCTAAGTTTTCTGGTAAAGCAAGTGGTTCAGCAAAAAAAAGCCTGTGTAGTGGAAGTGGCAGTGTAATAAGATAATTTCAGATCATTTTACTGGGACATCAGCATTTGAGACAAGGACGTGAACTGAGCATGAGTCAGATAAAGGACAAAAATTGAAATCTTGGTTGCAAAGAATGCAATTACAGAAAGATGGAGGGAGTATTTTAATGATCTCTTAACGGATTAAGGCAAACAAACAGAAATATTCCAGCCAACTGAGCCATTTGTAGAAGAAGCAAGAGGCAACCAGAACACCCAGGAACCATAAAGCACTAGGTGTTGATAATGTTCTTACTGAATTATTAAGAACAGGAGGGGATAATACTTTAAAAACTGATTTTTCTTTTTGTTTGGTGGTTTGAAAATAATGTAAAGAAATGGAAAAAGGGAACCTATTTTTGAGAAAGGGGACAAAATGAAACCTGAGGCCTGCAGTTTATTTAAATCTTGCTATTTGTTACAGCATGTGATGGGCTATTTGTTCACATGTAATTAGCCGGTAAACAGAAGAGAGGTTAAGAGAGGTTTCTGGAAAAACAGAACTACAGCACAATGGTTATATTCAGACTGTTGACATGAGGAAAAGAAGTAGGAGCGTGAGCAGGCTACATACAGGGATCTTTAATGTATTTAAGAAAGCATGTCATAGTGCATTATGAATTTGTATTGTAATAAAAAAGCACCCATCCTTTCCTTTTTTTCCCAGCATGTGAAAAAGTAAGCCTTTTTTCCTTTTTTTTTTTTTTTCTACTGTTTTTTACTGTGCATCATCATCAAGAAGGAAACTTGGTGCTAATCATAATATAGGGTGTGCTTTTTTTAGCCATGTTCAAAGACAGAGACAACTTTAATATACTAATAAGAAGAGATACCCTGAAATGACTACAGGCTTCTCTTTGAGTGTCTATATGGTAGTATGCCCATGTCATTTCATTCAGATCCTTGACTAGTCCCAGCTCTCCTGGCTGGGGTGAAGGGGTACTAGTTGTAGCAGGAAAAATGTACAAAATTAATCTCTCTCCCTCTTACTTTTTCTGGGAAAAAGCAAGAATATTCTTTCTAGTAAAGCAGGAATAAAGCAAGTGACAGCAAACCTTTCTCTCCTAGGCTGATAACTGTCTTTTTTTCTCTATCTTAATGGAAGTGTAGTCATTTAGTATTGTTTGGCAGTTTAGCTAAAAGTGTACAATAGCACATTCTTAGTTCTGAAGCAGGTTTGAAAGAAAAGTGTGTTGTGCTGATTCTAAAGAAAAATATCATTTATATCGTGTTTCAGTGATACAAAGGAATTTACAACATACCAAAAGAATACATCAAATGTTATTCCAAGCACGCTGGAGATATGAAATTTGAAGCTCTGGAGTTAGAGACCCTGCAGAAAACACAGCACAGGATGGGTAAGCAGTTTTGTACAGAAACACATGCAATTTTTCATTGATTAAGACGCTATAATTTGGAAGTGGGATTTGGTATAAATTCAAATAGGCTTGTAGTCTTCTATATTGGTTCTAAGGGGTCAAAATTACTATGAGAAAGGGCTACCATAAGTGATTTTGTTGATCAGCATGAGCGCAATGTGTTTTGGAGTAAAATTAGAAAGCTTGTGTGTTCACTGCATTAATCTTGACATTAGCATTCTCAAACTATTGAAGTAAGTTTGTTGTTTTTGTAGAAAATACTCTGCTTAGTCAGGCTGGAGCCAAGATCTAAGGTGGTTTTTTTTTCCTCGGTCATCATTCGTTCATTATGGAACTTGGCATGAACTCGCAGTGCCGCCACAGTTCTTTATTCTGTCTCAGTGGTGTCTTGTAAAAAAAGAGCTGCTGTGTTCTTGAGGGAAAGATGCACAGAACCTGTGAGGTTTTCCTGAACACTGAAATTGTACATAATTATTCTCTTAAAGAAGATATTCTCTGAATTATCATAACTTTTTTTAGCAGATTTTATTGTTACTTCTGCTATTACTGTAGCATCCACATATAAAACATAGAGTAATTCCAATCCAATTGAGTTGGAATCACATTTTAAATACAGAATTGCTGTATAACAGTAGCTAGGTAAACAATTTATGGGTGTGTTAATGACTGCAGTATGTAACTGGATGCATTAATGACTGAGTGCAGTGTAGTGGTTAAGGATTTCCAGCTCTTTTTAATTACAAGCTTGCTGTAATTCATAGCTTAGTTGCTCACTTTATCTACAGAGAGTTACTTACCTCTTGTATGAATTGTATAAAGATTCTATTTACCTCTTTCTCTTAAAAAAATTAGGTAAAACCTCCTTTCTTTTTTTTAGCACAGCGTCTTTATCTACTGACCGCCTTTCTTATTCTGGCGAGTTAGAGAGATATGCCATATGTCCTTTGGTAGCGTTTTTTTTCTTTTGTTTTGTTCAGGGTTTGTGTGTGTGTATTTCACAGCCTGCCAAGTTCTGTGACTAATTTATCTGGTTACTGTCTTTAGGCAAGAGCACTCCTTTCTTGAGGGTGGTTGGAAAACAGTAAATTAATGCTTATGAATAGCAATGACAATCAATGTTGGAGTGGCTTTGTTTGCTTACATTTTTACCCCAAAAATTGCTTGTGTATGCGACATTTTCAGTTAAATGTGTAACAAGCAATGATGTCTGTTACTGTAGAAAAGATTTGTAGATAAAATTCAATAATCTTAAAATAATTATGATTTTATGATTCTTATTCTGATTTTATAATTAACTAAATTCTTTACATTCAGCTTTCATCATACATTTGCTTTTTTGTTACTGTAGAAAACCATGACACAAGTTCCATAAGGAATGTGTTGTGGTTTTGTTTGCAAAGCATAGTATAGTAACTTACATTGTTTTGGGTTTGTTTTTTTAAGTAATGTTCTGTCTTGCAGATAAAGTAGCAACATGAACTGCTACTTTGTAGACAGCACTGATATGTTTGAGAGCCACCCTCAAAGTTGATGGTGTATCTGCTTTATGGCAGGGCGGTTTTACACTAAATTCTTCATGCAACAAAGCAGCCAACCATGTGTCTGGCCAATTGTATTTAATCTCCTCTTGGCCACTAAGAGGAATCCTCTCTGCAAAAGAAAAGAAGGTCATAGCTGAGCAGGTTTACTGCTTGCAGAAAATAAACTTATTTCTCCTATGAGCAATACCATTTGTCTAACAGTGTGATAGCATTCCTAACGAACCCTTGATTATCACTGATCTGTTGCTTGAAGAGAACCACATGATGCACTAAAAAAGTAATGTTTTCTGCCTTTTTTGTTGTTGATGTTTGGGGTTTGGGTTGTTTTGGGTTTTGTATGTTATATCATTGGGAATATCAAATTTGATATCAAGATATCAAAAGGTCACAGTCTGCCCTTGTGTAACCCTCTACTAAAGTCACAGTTATTTATTTAAAACACTAGCATGCTTAAAGTACCCACGACAGATTCATTATCTTTAATGGATTGTGAGACCATGTTTATTACTAATAACAAGGAAATTCAGATTATTAATGGCTGTCATTGTATATGATAAAATGAATGCAGAATCCAGGGAAATGCTTACTTGCAAACTTCATGGCTTTGGCAGTTCATTTTTACATTTTTAATTTGCAAATGAAGTAATTTCATGAAGTAATGACTCTCCAACAGCCACTGCTTTTTTGAGGCTTCTCTCTCAAATGATGCTAAAGCACTCCTGGCCCACTGTGTGCTTTAGGGAAATCAATACTGCACTCCTGTGGGAATAATTACTAAAGGTTTGGGCTGGGTAGACTACTACTCATTCCTGGAGAAAAAAGGTGGAGCAGCATCAGTTTGTATTGTTTATTAGCTTCTTTAATGTTCTTGGTTCTTCTGTTCTACAAAGTAATTTTTTAAGATTTTCTTTTTATTTGCACTTCATTTTTAAATGCTTTACCAAAGATTACACCAAGATAACACACTGAAAAGTTTCATACGTAGGAGACATCAGAGAAGCTCTTAAGCCTCCCATGGCTACACTGGGTGGTGATGCTGTTTTAAATTGTTTTTAATGGTGGTACTTGAATGTCAATAAACTTGATTTATTGGTTCCTTTAATCCATAAGAAGAGACATGGGAATGTGTAACACGACAGGATAAGCCACCAAAAATTATTTTCCCCCCCTTTGCTGTCATACCGTTTGTGAACAGATTGGAGTTTGGTTTACTGTTTTTTAGTTTTGTTTGCATCACAATTATTTTCTAATTCCTGGCAATGTTCACAAATAGCACTTTCTTAAGCCTGTTAATCTATCTGTGCTGTGAGTCATCTGCTTGCTAGACTGACATTCGTGTCACCGGGGGTTTTGTTGATCCTTAATGGAAAGCAGAACGTTTGGTCCATATTGTAGGATGTGAGCCTTGAATACAAATGTGATTTGCTTAGGTTTGGTGGAAAATTAACTTGAAGTTTGACTAGGTTGAGCTGTAATGTTGATTGTTGTCAAACAGAAATCAACGTCACTGCACCTCTGTGTGTGGGTGAGGAGACATTGTCTCCTGAAAGGTTTATGTTCAGAATTGCTGATGGAGTCTGCCCAGACTGCGAGAACAAGTGGGACATGGATGGTTTGCCTACCAAACCTGTAGACAGTAGCATTGCTATCAAGCCCCTGATATTGTTCATGGAATGAGGTAATCATGTGGATTTAGGAATTAAAGTTTGTTTTGTCTGAGATCCTTAATAAGCAACTTCTTTAACTGTGTTATTTCATATACGCTTTTTTATTAAATCTTACTGCAACAAAATTTGTAACTCTAAAACATATAAAAATACTTATTGAAATAAACATTTCTTTGAGTTAGAATATAGCTTTAAAATGGTAACTTTTGGGTAGACAGCTTACAAATCAAAGCAGACTACAATTGAACTATCAGTTATGTAGCTGAGTTGTAGTTTGTCAGGAGTGTGAAAGCAGTCGCTGGTAGACACATTAACCCAGTGCCAGATGGCACAGTGAGACAATAGGCTGCATGCTGTAGCTTATAGCTCTCTGCATCTTGAAGTTGACTGTTGTGCAAAGACCTCCAGCAACACTGCCTTTTGTAAGGCTGCATGATTCAAAGAGATGCCAAATAAGAGGGCTGAAGTGCCTTCATGTTGATATTGCCAGTTTGAGTAATCAAACCCAGTTAATTCTTCCCTCTAAGGCTTCAAATTTTCTTGGATGAAAAGTCCTTAAGCTTCTCTTTCAGTCTTCAATGTTTGGCTTCCAAATGTCTCAGCAGTGTCAAGTGTTTCATACTCAACAGCTGGTGCTTTCAGAGCGTGTTGCACACTGTGCCTTCAAATCCGCCAGTTTGAGCCATATGCAATTTGCCACTTTCTTTATGTGTTTTTTCTCCAGTGCAACTTGCCATCATTCCTTACAAAATGCTTGTCTTTCCAGACTTTGGCTGAGATCAAGCGAGGGATATGGAAAGCCAGTGGAGCTGTTGTACCTTCATGATTGAGCTGCTGGGTATAAATTGTTAGTGTTCCCATGAGGGCAGATCTAAGACTTGAGTCTAAAGTTTAAAAAACCCTCAGTGCCACAGTTGACTGAAATGTGCTTAAATACCTTTATATATGACTGAGATAACATCCATTTCTGAAGGTGCATGAAGTTGGAGAAGATAGCTGTCCTTAAAGGCACGTACTTGGATCCAATTATTTATTTCAAATACTTAAATCTGAGACACATCTGAACAGAAGGATGAAAGAGCATCCTATATTAGAATTTATTATTCTAAAATGCATTGACTTTTTTCCCCGAGTTGTGACTGTCATGCTGACTTCCAATAATCATGTCAATTCCCACAAGCTTCTTCGTTATTTGATGCCCCTTTTGTAATACATAACTCTGTGTGCAGGAGTCAGAACACAATTGCTCCGGGGGGAAAAAACCTGAGCTATACCAAATCTGGAAGCAAGCTGCTCCAAGATCTCTTGATGCTTCATAAAGATGCCACTCTGCCTAATGCAATGGTTGTGGTTTTCTTACCTTGTAAGTCTGAACTGCATAAGACATTTCAGTTCATACAACTTTCCTGTACAGAAGAAGCAAAACAAATGCTTCAGAGTGCTGGGTAGGTTAATAAAATCTGCTAGTAAAGACACACCGACAAACCATATTTGCCACCTCCCTACTGTGTGCAGTTTGACATAAAAGGAAAGCACACACAGCAAGGAGACAATATTGATCGACATGATAAACTGAAGTCTCAGCATACAAGCAATCCAAGATTTGTGATGTTTTTCCTATTTTTTTAGGCTTTATAGTATAGGAAAACTTCAAAGACAAAAGATCTTGGCTTAGTATCTGCCTCTATGCAGCCAAAATAATCTGTGTAACAGTACGGCATAGGTATCTCTGTGTGCCTGTGCTGATCCAGGCGGAGGATGAAGATTATCTTTTCTTCTTTTCTTCTTAGCTTGCTACTGTTTGCAATCCTAAATCTTTATTAATTCAATTTTGTATGGGAGTACACTTGCTCTGAAGACATTAAACCGTATGTCAGAATAACTCGTTTATACTGGTATTGTGGTTCTTGAATAATCTGATGGGTCAAATGAAAACTCTACAAGCAATACATGTGTTAAAGATCACTTTCTATTAACTTCTTCAGTAAGCCCAAGGGTTTCTACTGCTATGGACCTGAGGCAGGAAAACTCAATAATTATCATTATATTGCTTCTGTTCTGATGTGCACAATCTTGGTCATATCTCATTGTGTTAAATAGGTGTGAGACTGAAGGAGAGCACACCTAAATGTGTTAACATGGAAAGGAAATAAATGCTGTTCAGCAGTCAGTCATTCCAGAAGTTCCTTCCAGTGGAAGTAATTTACGTTCAATACCTTGGTGGCTTCTGTTTAAGAACTTAAGGGTTTGAAATATTGGATCAGACAGTTGGTTCATGTTTCAAAGGAAAATAAAGCAATAACATCACATAGGTGTTTGATATGTCTTGGGAAATAGAATTAATGTCTTAGAGATCTAATTTGTGGCATAAGTAGCAATATTTTGGTGATGGGAACTCAGGTTAGGATGGACAACAATAACTGACAAACTGAAATGAGAATGTTAATTACACACATAACACACTATATTGTGAAACTACTTTATATCTTTGTTCTAATGGTAAAAGCAAGGAAAAACAGAATCAGCCACAGACAATGATCCTTCAAATCTGGAGTAATGAACTCCCTGCGGAGGGTCAGGGTTGGTATTTCATAGCAAACTTATTTTCCAGGGCAATTTACAAACAAGTTGATTTCTTCAAGCTTCACTTTCTGTCATTTCCCTGATTTCAGTATCTGGAAGGGGAAATATCTTCAGATAAAAAAATATGAAATACCTCCAGCTTAAGGATTTGCTTAAGCCTTCAGTAACCTGGTCTGACTTCACAGCAACCCTGCTTCGAACAGAAGCCTGGACTGACCTCCTGAGGTCCCTTCTAATCTGAATGATCCTGTGAATCCCTACATCTCTCCTGCTCACACATACTCGCTGTGAGGAGTACATTATCCCAGTAATTTCAGAAGGGTCTGTCTCACCTCTAGCGATGCAGGCAGTGATGGATAGATAGTGGGGACTTTGCTCCTGTAAAACTAAAGTGTGAATTTTGATCTTTTTTACATTTTCATCTATAGCCACTGTTTCACTTGTTCACTGTTTTGGCTTGGGTTGCATTTCTCTTTATTATCAAGGCTTCTTAAATTATGTCGGGCATGAAGCTGCCACTGCTGACGGTTCCTCATCTTTTCGGTGCAGTTTGGTACTCTTTAAAAAAATCCTGGGAACTCATGCTTGCCAGCAGGCAAGATTGCAATCTTCAAAAGCCTAGTAGTGTTTCATTGAGCAAGACAGACAGTAGATGTGGGTCACATTTGTACTCTTCTGCCAAGAAGTGGATCAGTGAAAAGCTTTTAATTTTAAATCGTGTGTGTGGGTGGTACCTGCCTGTCCAGGAGGGTGTGCCTGCCTGGCCAGCAACGGGAGTGAAGAGCACACACGTCTTTGAATTTCTGGCCTCACCTCATAATCCGAGAGCAGACTGAAGGAACCTTGGCAAGGAATGCTGGAGGAAGGCTGCTTGGGTGATGCTGTATTAACAATCACCTGGGTTTGACTTGTGAAAACTGATCACTGAATTTCTGTGGAGTGTGGAGATGATTTCTGTGGAGTGTGGAGATGAGGGAACAGGCCAAGTTTGGGCTAAATGATCATCAGATGGCCTTGATCATTGAGGTGAGGGTCAGAGGCACGAACCAGGCACAGCACAGATCTATTAGACGCAGACTTTAAGCAAGATGCAAACATTAAGCTAAAAGCTTAGAAAATACTTTCTTTTAAAGCACAGAGGATGACTAAAAAGCTTTGAAAGCCTCTGTGGGAGAACTTTTGACAGCAGAGATGTCTCAGGCATAAATTTGTATCAATTTGTGTAAACAGGACATCAGGATTAGAGAAAACCTAGAACTCCTCCAAAGGCAAAATCTGCACTTGTGACCTCAGACACCAGTGAATTCACACTGGAAAAAGACCTTAATGCTGTCAGACCTAGTGTTCCCTTAGCAAAGCTGAAGAAACCCAGATTTATGGTGATCAAAAAAGCTGCGTGATTTAACAGAGACGGAATGGGATCATCTTTGTACTGCGGTAGGGCACAGACACTTCTTGATTTGTCGGTTGTTTTTTATTTGGGTGACTCCTGACAGCCTGCTGCCTTTATAAGATTTGTTTCTGGATCATGCTACATTAATTAATTATTGGCCTAATTGTTTCTGCAAAATGTCAGTGTGGTTTTGGAATGTGTTCTAGGAATGGAGTGCTTTGTTGGCAGTGTTAGTCACCACAACTACAAAAAAATCTGTAGGTGACTCTTGTTCCTGCCTAATTACTTCTGGTTTGTTTGGAAAAAGAAACAGTGCTTATTAAAAGAAATTCAGACTTTCAACCATGTCAGAAATGCTTACTTGGAGCACTTCAGTGTTGTTTTCCTTGTTTTCTTTGGGCACTATTACTGCAATAAGAAGCTAAAGAAGGTCTAACACAGTGTTTCAGAAATGCAAGAAACAAATACCATTGTATTCTCAAATGGATTGTTGTCTGCAGAAACACTTTATCTAAGAAACTGCTGCACAGAGTTTTGCCATTAGGCAGCGTCTGACCACACAAACCTTTCCCAAATGTATACTCTGGGCAGGATTACTTAGGGCAGACTTTCTCCTGGGATGCTTCTGTCACGACAGGCTAGTGAGGCAGCACTCTCCTTTCTCCCTACAACAACCTGTTCTTGGTGTAACTTCCCCAAAGTTCTCTTCTTTGTTTTTTTTATTGGTAATTTTATGAGTGTTTTTCAAAGGTTTATGTTCAGCAAACAAATAGGTTCTGTGATCCCAAAGGAAGACTTTTTTCTATTATGAGTCTTAAAATTCAGGCTGCCAGAAATGTAATGTCAGAAACGACTCTGCTCTGAGCCTTTCTCGTGCGTGATAGTCTGCTCTAACAACTTTTTTGAAGTCTGGTAAGTCTATTCTTTCTTTGAGACCTGATCATCTTATAAGACACAGGAAATTATAATCTTTTCATTCCCTTTCCAACATCAGTTCCACACTGCATCTGATCTTAGCCTTTTTTTATTAGCAGTTTATTGACCCAAAAAAAAAAAAATCTTTCCTTAGCTGGTCTTTGTGTCATTCTATTATAATTCCCAACCAACTCACTTGCTCCTGTAAGAGCACATCTTACTCATATGTAATGAAACCCACTCAGAATAAAAAAAATAAAATTCCCCAATGATTCAGTGTATTGAACCAGCAAAGGGTGACAGTTTAGTGTGAGACTGCAGTGAGGGTGTTAACTATTTTCTATGCAATTATTCTGGCATTTTTACCTGGTTCCTTAAATCTCTTACGTTATTGAGGTATTGCTGAGAGAAGCCTGAGTATAATAGGAGTATAAATAACTTCAGATCTGGCCAAAATTCCAGAACAATAAAAACCTGTGAAATTGGCCTTGTAGCTCTTCTTTTAAGGCTGCCTTAAAATTTCTCCTGAAAAATAATTTTCAGCTTCAAAAATCATAACATTGTCAAACTTTAAGGGTTGTGCCTGAAATATTCCTCTTCTGCATAAATTTTCAGCCTGTATCTTTGTTACCAGAGAAGTGGTTTAGATACGGGCATGGGGCATGTTTTGGCAACCTTTATTTGATATTAACTTTTTTTTTGAGTAATAACACCCCTAGGTTTTGAAAGAAGCGCAACTTAGGGTTTAGCAGTGGTGGTTGAAAATGGTAAAATGTGTTGCTGTGAGAGTCATCACCTCTTGCTGTTAGAAGCCTCTGAAAAGCACCTGTTGACAAAATTGCCTGAGTATTCTGTGAGCCTCCACCGTGTGCCAGTGTCTGCTCCAGGCTGACGGGAAAATAAACTCCATGATACTCCTTTTGGCTGACTTTAGTTAAAGGGCGGTGGAGCTCAGTGATTTCAGAAGTCCTGTAATTGGAATATAGTGCATATTTCAGATCTGTTGCAGAATAATTTGATGCTAGACAATATTCAGGCCTAACAGCAGAAGCTAATGACAAGATCAGTGGCACTGAAGCTTTCATGTTCAGTGCAGTGATGGTAGAAGGAAAAATCTGTATGCTTAGACTGTGGAAAATGGTTTATCCTCTATCAGAGTTTCCTATGTGTTCAGAAGTATAATTTGGTTGTCCAATGCTATTTTTAACATGCTATGTGCCCAGAAAGTTATGCTGGTATGGACAGTAGGCTGCAATGTTCCTGAGACTTTATTTATGCCTTCTCAGCAAATAGCTTGTTAGTTTATATCTTTAAGATGCTTCTCAAAATTTGACTGTGTTTAGCATGATGCAATGCCATGGCTCATCTATTTTACAGTTCACTGGGAAATTGTTCAGTAACTAGCTAAACAAATAAAATGAAGGTTCAAACTTTCCTATTTATTATTCCCTATATTTCAAAACAAATATTTTGTTTTAGTACATGTTCTGCGTTTGCACTGAAACCCTAAGAATCTTTGCTTCTTCCTATGTGTTCGGAAATACGTGCTTTCTAGCATGATGGCTTTAATCCCCTGAATGAGGAGGAGGAAAACTTGGCTGGATTTTCAGAAAAATGGGAAGCCATGTAGAGTAGCTGCCAACTGTTAACAGATTCTAACCATTATGTTAGAGAAATGCTGCTGTAATTTAGTAGTACTCTACGTGGGATTATTTACAGAACTCGGTATTTCTTCATTTCAGCCTTGGCCAAAAAGGCCACTGGAAAGAGATGCTTTGCTTTACATATAACAGCAGAAAGCACGAAAAAAAGGCTGGCAGATTTGTTTAGAGAACTACCATTTAGAAAGAATATTCAACCTATTGTCCTTTTCTGACAACTTTCCATGTTACATCTGATTGCCTAAGGCCTCCTCAGCTGCCCTTGCCAAAAGCCTAGGTCTGAAAAGTATTTTGTCACCTTCAATACAAGAAGACTCCAGATGTAATTTTTTCACAGATAATGTCATTAGAAAGGTAAAAGCCTTGGACTAAATTAAAGATTAGGCTTTTTCCTCCCTCTCTTTCTTTCTTTGTTTCCCAGGTGAAAGTTATTCAGCTTTTATAAGAGCCCCAGTTATTGTGTTACGAAGGGTAACATCATTGTAGTCTTCAGTATAAAGAAAATACTACTAGTCGAGGGTTTTCTCCATATCAAGGAATCATTTACTACTTAGATTTCTTTTTAACTGTTTAAAAAAAATAAAGCCCTTAAGTAGCACCATTCTCCTTTCTAGAATGTGATTGTAACTTCTACTGCAGAAGGAGGAAAGCTATTAAAGAAATATTTGCTCTGTGTCACAAGGTTAAGTATGTAAGAGCTTGCCATTGTTTTCCTGTTTTGGTGGAGTTTTGAGCAGCCTGCTTGATTTCCGGGCTAGGTAAACTCTTTGTATCCTCTTCTCCAGCACTTAAATATTTAGAAACGTCTGAAACTTTTTTCTTCTGAAATTGCAAGCTGCTTTTTCAGATGTGGAGAAAGCTCCTAACTTAGGTGGTTAAGTTAGCCTGCCTTGACGTTGGCTAATCATTGATGTTTAACAGGGCAGGACTTGTTAGATCCAACTTCCCTGCCCCTGGATCATGCAGCTGTTTTAAAAACTTTTTTCTACAATCAGGTCTGGAAGATAATGGACAGCATTAGTCAGGATTGCACCTAAAGTTAAAAGAAGGAAAAAAAAACCCCAACCCCAAACCAGAAACTCCCCCCCCCCCCCCAACTGAACCAAAACAAACCTCAAAAAACAATCCCAAAAATGCACAGAAAATACCAGGAAAGTAACTTCATTTACAACATCTTACTGTTCATTTTAAGGATCCTGTGTTTCTCTGCCCAGATCTGTTAGCTATTTGGGTAGGTCCCAAACAAACATGTGTTCCTGAAATTAGTTACTTCATTCTTTGATGTGTTTTCCATTAAATGTAAATTTAAGGACAGAACCAACTGTGATTTCAAACAACATTTGTGTAGCAAATATTTTCACAATTATGCCTTAATGTATGCATATCGTAGGGTCAATTTTCTATGTAAACATTGTAAAACACCAAGTACAGGTGACCAACTGGGAAGAAGCAGTGTATTAGCCAGTCATGGTCTCTTCATATTTTGGGTTAATAGAACTGACTTTCAACTTTCAACTTTCTTCTTGATGTATTATTTTAGACACATATTGTGTCCTGTAATTAAGTGCTTGTTCATGTTTGAGCAATATAAAAAGCCTTAACTGAAAACACAAAACCTCTCCCGTCACAGTGTGATGTAAAAAACTTCTGTTGTTGAGAAATTCTCCCTTTTAAATGCAATATGTGAAAATTATTCTTCTCTGTCTGTTATAATAGCCACCTTTTTAGTGTCAGCTAGCTACCCAAGCAGTGGCCATTGTGCAGAGACACAGCTTTGAGAAGTTAGTGGGTTTACATGCCCCACCACTGGGACCTGCTGCTTATGACTGGAGAACTCACCTCCCATTCATCACCTACCGGGTTGCTGAAAGAGGCCCTGTCTGGAGTGTGATCTGTAGGGTTCTGCCCCCTTCTCTACATGGGAATTTGGAGAACAAAATATCTCTCTTCAAAATACATTTAGTGTGCTCTTAACAACCCCAGTTGCTTGTCAATAAAAAAGGGTGTACTTATCAGTGGTTATTTTGAAACCACTCCGTCTCTGGGCAGCTTTAAGCATACAAAAAGAACTGAAGGTTTCCCTGCAATTTCTACCACTGTCTGCCAGAGCAGTAAATGGTTCGAAGCAGCACCATCCCTGTCATGATCCGTAAAGGTAACTATCAGCTCTAGGCAGGAGCTGGTCACTCAGATCCTCCCCAGCTTATCTATGATCACAAGGTTAACAGTTGGAGGGTTGCAGTGGATGCTTCGGAGCAGCAGTTAAAACCTAATTCTTTGAGGAAATTAAAGCAAAACAAAATGGTTTTGTTTAATCCCAGTTTGGGGCAGAAGGATGTTTTGGAAATGTGCATAGCCAAGATTGCAAGTGTAACTGGAAATGGGCTGAGCTTTTCAATTTTTAGTGTATGTAGTTATTAAAAAGATTGAGAGAGGTTTCAGTTACAATGAAGTAGTATTTTTGTGAGAAGTGTTGGGTCCTAAATAACGTTTTTGTAAGAACCAGCAGATGGAAACTGAAGCCAGACATATGCCAATTAAGAAAGATTAGGCATACATCACAACTGCTGCAATAAATCCATAGTTCTCTGCCCTGAAATGCCTTTGAACTAAGCTTAAGTATCTTTTTGGAAGATTAACTTCAGCAAAATATGCATTAAGCTTTAGTCAAATGTAAATAATTGCACTAGGTCGAAGAGTGATACTTTTCCATAAAGCCATTTGATTAGACCTTATGGGTAGCGGGCTCAGGATGGAGTGCGACTGCCTCCAAGGGGGCTGGGAGTGGAGTTAAGGATTTGTAGCATTAGGCAGACAGACAATTCTGAATAAAGAGCATGTTTCATATTAGATTTGAGTAAAATGAGAATGGGAGATTGTGATGGCCCCCAGGACAGTATTGTGTACATGGAAATAGCTAATCGAAGAGCATTTTGGGGAGGCTGAGCAGTGTACATATTGCACATCATGCAGAAATAGTGTTAGTACAGCTAGCAGGCTAATAACCTACTGTGAAAACATCTTGAGCATGATGGGAGATGGGAACATTGCAGCTTCACACTTGTGTAAGCTAATGCAGTCCCCAAAACAGGATGTTTCCCCATCAGCCGTTCGTGATGAAGAAGGATCGTACAGTTGTAGAGATGCCTTTTCCCTTTACGAGGGCTGGTAATTGAACGGCAGTCATTTGGAAGATGCATAAGGAATTTTTACAGATTTATCTGTGAACTAGAGCATTTGCTCAACTCTTAACTTCGTCTGGTTATGTGTTCAGGCTGATTCAGAGTATACGTACAACTCACCTCCGCAATAGGGCACAACCTCTGCTACCTCTTCACAGCCTTTGATTTGATTTTCGTGTCCATAGATCCCAATGTGTCAAATAGATTGCTGAACACTGTCCACTGACAATTTATTGATCTTCATTCTCAAAGCAGTCCTGAAGACACCAACAGCATAAATGCAATAAAGGATCTTAGAGTGTCCACTGGGGCAATTCAAATGCTTCTCTGCTCACATACAGCAGATACAGTGCCATGCCAACACCCATTGTTTTGTTTTTATAAAAATGTATTCTTGTGCTCTTAGCTACTTTTTACTGTCTACAGTGCTGATAGCACAGGGAAAGAATGGCACATTTACTATAAATCAGCACATGGTGCTGGCTTTCTGTTGAGAGAAATATTGTTTATTAGAGCAGCAGTTGGCAGCACTTACTGGCAACTTTTCTCATCTATTTAAGTGATAGATAGTAGCAGCCTTACTGCATGGCCAGATGCATCTTTGGTTGCGTGCTGTTTTGTTCTTCATATAGGAATAATGTATGGTTTGAGCCACTTATGAATGTGTTGTAGTCTTCAATAAAAAACTAATTTCCAAATAGCTGAAGCGTATAATGACTTTTAAAGTTTGTTTCGTTGATACTGCGTAACTTGTGGGGATTAAGCCCTTGTAAAAAATGTACTAATGCTTTGTACAGAGAAATATGATTGTACCCTGAGAATTCAAAAAGTCAAAGACAGTATCTTGGATAACTGAACTAAATTATACTCAAAAGTGTTTTGCAATAATTTTGGGTTGACCCTTTAGTGCAGTGAAAGGCTAGTCATAAGCTTGACCGCAGGGCTGAACCTCGGTGTTTTCTCTCATCTTGGGCTTAGTTATCATTCCTATTTCAAACTGTAGTGGTGTCTTGGAATTGCTGTGTGCCAGTCAAATTCCTTGCTGGGAACACCTATGAGCCAAGGGGTCTCCAGCTCATCTGCTGAGAGGCAGAATACTTATAATTGTTTTACCAAGTAAGCGATGGTTAGTTGTGGTGAACAGATTGCTGTATTCACTTGAGTCTTGCCTCAGTAGTCATTAATTATTCTAGTAATTATTTTGCTTACACAGCAAGTCAGGAATAGATCTAATGGGGTAGTTTTATGCCTTAGAGGCTTCCTGTTCCTTAGACAGCACATACTACAGTACTGAGGAAAAGCATCTTTACAGGTCGTCAGGTCAAAAGAGCTAGATGCTCTATGACTCCCAGTCTAATGGCACTGAGATCCGGGACATAAGGCCTATTCTTAGGTATGTCAGCAGTAACTAATAAATGCAGGACAGATATATCCAATTATTTCCTATTTATTGTATTGCCTTAGTGTCCTTAGCTAAAACAATAAACCAAAACCAGCTCTTGACAGCAGCAAGTAGTGGTGTCATAAGAAAAATAAATCCACAAAAATATGCACCAAATAAGCCTAGGATTTTGCTCACATGAAGGAAAAAAAAAAAAGAAGAAAGCTCATTATTCTTCCACCAAGCAGCTGCTGTGATTGGC
>NW_010263479.1:18273-61170 GCF_000690775.1 Eurypyga helias
AAAAGCTGTCAGTTCATTTCTGCATTTTGTTTTTAACGCACCAGTGGAGGAGCAGACACACCAGAGCCTGTGAGAGATTTTTTGCTTGATCTTCAAAAGGCAGAGGATTTCTCTGCTGAGCAAGGTAATGCTGCTTCTACTAACAGGTGTGAGCCTTGCAAATCTATTGAGAACCTACTTATTTTCTCTTTAAATCATCTAGTTTTGGGATACTCCCAAAACAAATCTAAAAGCTGGTCTATTCACCTTATTCTCCGTCTTCATCCTGCAACATACACGTGTGAGCAGCAGACATGCTTGGCATTATTGTGATTTTACTTAAAATGGGGCACACATTGAACTCAGTGATTAGTAGGACTGCCTTTATAAAGCTGTGCTGAAGGACAGGATAATACACAATCTCTGCAGCCAGGCACACAGGCACACACACCAGTCTGTAAAGCAAAGGATCTGTCTAGATGCTTGCATATTGCAAGTATAAGGATAGTATAATCTGTGTCTAAATCCCAGGGCTGGAGGTCAGAAGTCTGAATCAGACTTCACCCACTTGTGCCATCACAGTGATTTGTAACTGTGTCTTCCTTTACATCAACCACCCAGTGCAGTATGGTGGCTTCTGGAGGTGTGTAAGTGGCTGAATGAGGCTGGTTTTATGGGCTTTCTCGAGGAATAACTCTGGCTTTGTGGGGTTTCAGCAGAGGCTTTTTCGTAGTGTGCTCACATCTGTGTTTTTATTCATCTATCTGAAATGTTTTCCAAACAGTTTGGGACTTTCAGCAAATAACCCTTGATATCCCTTTTTACACCCCCCACCCCCCCTTTCTTCTTTCAGTTCAGCTCCAATAGTTAAAACAACCCTGAGTTCATGTGCACTTTATGACATCTTCCGCAGTAATTGTTTGGAATTCTATTCTATTCTACTAAATAGAACAGGGTAGAAAATATGGCTTGATTTTCTGTAATTTTACTGCTTTAATTGCCAGTAGGTGTGTGAAAGGGCAGAGAAAAAAAACCTGCCCCTGAGATCTTACATGCCAAGAAGATGTCAGGGTCAGGGGAGCCTGGGAAACGGGGAGGGGGAAAAGGGGGAACTGCTGATAACAATTTTAACATTGAACATCTGGTCAAACTACCTAGAGAACTCACAGTTCAGTTGGTTTTGTTTCAATAACAGCACAGTAGGACCACTGGCATCCGCATCCCTGGATGTCTTCAAGGCCAGACTGGATGTGGCTTTGAGCAACCTGGTCTAGTGGAAGGTGTTCCTGCCCATGTCAGGGGGGTTGGAACTAGATGATCTTTAAGGTCCCTTCCAACCCTAACCATTCTATGATTCTATGATTCTATGATTATACAGCTATTATTCTAAGGTGCAAGTGTTGAAAAACTGGGCATCTGACAGAATAATATTTTGTTGTCACTGAGGTGTGTTGCTTTGCTCTCTCCCATTCCCCAGCTTCTGCGGGTGTAATCAATAACTGGACTTTGCGACCAGAGAGGAAGTTGGGGACATGCCACTTGTCTGGTTTTGGCAGACAGGTTCTAATTGCTTGGATAATGGAGGAGAGAATCAGGAGGCGTGGTTAGTTTTTGTAGGCAAGGTGAAAAGTCATTAGCAGATTTTCTGTGAATGTTAATGATCATTAAAAGAGAGAAACAGTTGCATCCATTCTCATCAAAGTGAGGACTGCTGGCTGTCAAAGACTTTGCACTGGTCTTCTGCCTTGTGTGTAGGAGGGCTGGTCTTTGTGGTTGATACAGAAGTTTTGCTTTTACATGAACTAAAGGCTTGACCAGAACCAGTTATTGATGTCATTATTTATATCCCGATGACTCTATGGCATAGGTAGCTGACTTCTGAAGTGTGCATTCATTTTTTTTTTTTTTTAAGAGGCATCTTTGCTATCTGGAGATCGCACGCTGTGCCCATTAGAAATAAAATAATGGAAGTTATTGAGCACTGCTTCCAGCATGCAAAGCTCTTTGGCCAAATTCATATCTCCACTGACCTACCTGGTTTGTGCAAGGCAATGGAGGGGCCTGAGCTCCCTGGAAGTGCTTGTGGCTCCTTGATACACAGGTGTGCTCTGCCAGGTTATAATTCCTTCCCACCATTGCTGTGGCTTTCTTTATTGGTGATGTGATCCTTATCTCTCCCACTTTCCTTGTATGGGAGAATTAGCCAGGTTGAAGGCAACATGTAAGAGCAGCCCTTTTCTAGGAAGTGGAGACATGCAAACAGCATGAACAGAATTTCAGGAAATGTCACTGTAGAAATATCTTTCCATTTTTTTGGATCCTTAAAAAGGAACAATTTGAAGCCCAATTTTTGCATCCTTATCACCTCTTCTCAATAGACAATGGATGGAAAATGAAATACAAGTCTTCAAGCCAACAGAACTGGAAGAGACTGGAAGCAGTTGCTTATTTAGACTTACTGGCTGCTGGACAGTAAAAAACACACTGATGCCAGGATAGAGTCTCCTAAGCAGTGCAAAGTCCTACTTTCGCTAGATACTTGTATAAAGAAATTCTCCCAGCGACAGTATTAAATTCCCAGGGGGCTGGGTCAAGTCTCATTTACAGATGCAAAGTGTGTGGGTGGAAATTACTGCTCATGGACTGCAGTGTGCTTTCCTGCTCAGGCTAGCAAAGTTTATTAGGTTTGTTTGCATAATATTTTTTAGAGACACGTGATAAAGGCTGGTTTGGTCAGTATTCCATGCCTGTAAGAGAATGAGCTGAAGGAAATCAGCTAGCAAATAATCACCACTAAAATGCTTGAGTTATATGAAACAGAATTAACGGAGAAAGTCAGTTTGAGTCTGCATCAACCACACACAACTCCTTGGAAACCAGTGTGTGAGATTCTCTGCTGGCTGGTGGGAGTCCTCTGGGAGGAAGCAGCTATTAATGAACATTGTATTGCTTGCTAGCTATGGATTTTTTGTTTGGCACGATGCTTTATTTGTGCCTCTTTTACAATCTCCCTCTCAGCCAAATTATGATGATGTCGAACTCTCAGTCATAAGCATTACAGAAATGGAGAATGGGTATAAATTAGCATAATTGTTTTATGCAGTGGATCAGGAAAACATTTCATTATTTGAAGTACGAGTAGAGGTACAGAATTTTATGTTCTCTTAAAGAAAAGCCTTTGTGGTAGGTGTAATCTGTTTCTTTGTATGCATTATACATTCATATAACAGTGACATTTCTTATGTATGAATTGCTTGAAAATATGCTGATTATAGCAGCTTGTTGATCTGCAACAAAATATTCTTCTATGCCTGCAGGTTACATATTAAATGATTTAAATTAGAGAAGACTGATTAATCCGCAAACTCATGTAGATTAACACCATAACATGGATGACACAGGATTTATATGGTGCTACTGTAACCCTCTTTCACAACTGTAGTCTCTGTTTCTCTTGGTGCTTTTACACCTCCAGCCTGATTGTTGGGTTAGCAATTTTACAACAGGGGCAGAAGTAGGTGAGAAGTCATGGCAGTATTTTGGAGTAGTTTGAAACTATCTGAGTTATATATAGTAAGAACAAAATCCCGATTTCATTGAAGTTGATGGCAAAATTCCCATTAACTTAAATGAGACCTGGATTCTGATTCCAAATAGGAAGTTAGTTGTCCTAATTTTGTGTACTATAAATATGCAAAGCACCTCTCAATAACTTCAATGGCATATGATTGTAAATAAAATACTTCTTTAATATCTCACAAAAATTACTTAAGTAACATACTTTATAAATAACATCAGTTGATGACCTCTCTTGCAGAAGACCTTTTTTCTTCTTTCTACTGTATGTTAGGGTAAATAACCTTGATATAATGATAATCCAATCACAATTTCTTTCAAATAAATGGCTTGAAAATACAAAGTATATTTAATCTCATTAAGGGTGACCACATGGAAAAAAAATTAGCATTCCATATAATTGAGCTGTCAGTGATGTCATCTGGAGGGTGAATACTTTGAATCAATACAAATTGTTCTGCTTGTCACTATTGAGGAAACAAGCATTTTAAAACCTGGCAGCAAAATCTTAAAATAAAGACAGAAAAGAATTGAATGAAACTATTAATTTCCCTATTTCATAGTAACTTGATTCAGCTAGATTTGTACCAAGCCTGTTACTAGCTGCAGAGACGAGAGCTATTGAACAGGCACACAGTGTCACAGACTAACACAAATATGAAATTTCATTTCATATCTGAAATTTCATTTAGGCACTTAAACTTCACAGCTCCCCCAGAGTCAGTGGTAGATCTGGTCTACTTTTAGGTGCCTGTATTATGTACAGAGTAATTACCAGCTGAGCTGTTCACATCCATATATGGTACTCAAATGGAAAAGACCCAGAAAAGTGGCATTAAAAAAATCATGTAAGTTTTGTAGCACTAACTTCTGCAGCTTTGTTTCTGTAAAGTGAATTTCCTCTCTTGCTACCTTTTGGCTTCATAGCTTGTTCTTGGGCAAAGTGTGCAGTAATTTTCAACAGCAAAGGAAAGATACCATATTTGAGCGCAGCATAAATAAATTACTCTGAGTTGAAAAAAAAGCCACTTGAATGACATCCTTGGAATAACTGTTCTTGGAATAACTAAGCAGAAACACCAAGATGAGATCAACAAATAAATATTATGATCCCTATAGCTGGAGTCCTTTTTCCCCCTAAAAAATGTTCATTTCCTGCATCTTGTACATATGAAAGAGGTCAGTAGGATTTATTCTTTCATCTGCTGTTAATTAGGTGATATCTCTACTCTCCTCCTCACTTGCCTGATTTGTATTATAATGAACTGCTCATATTACTTTGCTGTAGCTCAGCAGTGTTGACTGACCTTCTGTATCCTCCTAGGACGGTAACTTTAAAAGCCACAGTTTAAAAAGCAAGAGCAGTTGAGAAAACACCAGAGTTGGTTGCTATTGCACAGTGCCTTGTAATAAAACAGTCGAATCAGGACTGCGCCTGTCCCCTCAGACACTCATTATATGTTTCTAGATGACAAATTGCAGACCCACAATAACATTTTGCCCTGTAGTTTGAGGTGCAAACAAAAGGGCTATTTTACAAGGGTTTTGTCTGAGCTCAGATAAAAGTGTTAGTAAATAGTCCTTTATTTGCAGGAGTGATTAATGCTTTCAGCTTTGGAGCAGCGTTTGTGTTACAATCACTATAGTTCAGTTTTGATGGCTAAGTCTTTGTGCCCTATGCCAGGGTGATGCTTCTAAAAAACATCAAAAAAAGAATGGGCATGTGAAAACATGGAAGGGAGAATACAGCAGCTGAGAGAATCCATTATTTCTTTGCCACGGTGAGGCACATTTTTTAGATCCACTAAAAAATGTAATCGTGATACTTAGCAGTTTTATATTCAAAGGACTTTATAAGCTTTACCTGAAGCTATGGGGAAGTAGGCTAAGAGATGAACTGGAGTATAAACACTGTCCTGCCCTACTGCACTGGAATGCTGTTCCACTGGATGGCATCTAGCATCTCCTGCTTCTACAGCTGATCTGGGCAAAGAGTGTGTTAGATACCTGAGCAATCTGAAAAGGCCTTTCCTTAACCATATCTTATCCTGAGACCTGTGTTAATTCCATATTGCTGTGTGGGTTGTCTCAGTAGAAAGACGAGATAACTGAAAGCCTCCCTCGGCTCATTTTTGCACTGCCACTCCAGAAGGGACAAGACTTAAAAATCACCAGGGACAGGCTTCCAGTTCTCATATGCAATAACCCTTCTGAAGAGATGGGCCAGCATACAACTAGCGATTGAACTTTGAGGCTTTCAGGATGTATCTGGTAGATAGGTCTGGGCTTGGAAACCTCCCTGACTAGTGGGTCTGAGCACAGCCAAGGCTGAGGCTACCTGCTTGAAGGGTAGAAACCCTAATTGACAGAAACCGTAAATGTGCCATATAGCAGCTAGCACAGCTGCTCACATACAAAAGAAAAGTGGACAGATAAGTAGCAGGTAAATTTCTTAATTAGAAATTTAAGATCGTTCTAGAAGGAAGTTGTGCATTATGATGAACTTCAGTGTCACCATATGAGCTGTTGCATACAACTATGTAAATCTCTTCATGGGGTACTTGGCTTGGTGGCTCTACTATTGCCAAAAGTAATTTGAGATCCGTAATGGGCATCACAAGTATCCCATTCAATGGGAAGCAGCATTGTTAGCACAACAGACAGAATAACCAGACTCAGATGTCAAGTCATTTTACCAGCTATCATGAGTTATCAGTTCCAGAAAGTGCTTTAGGTGTATTGTAGGAACCTCCCAGCTATACAGTGGTATTGTCTAACTCTTCTTAGTGGGGATTCTGAGTGATTTGTTTCCCTCAGTAGTAGGCTGAATGGTTTAGACAAATTGGTCTCTGATTTTTAGAGGGGAATATTGGGAATATTATTTTTTTTTTCCTCCCTGGTTGTCAGTTTATATACCTTTTTAAATGGACGCATTTGTAGCTAGGCAATTATTGTGTTTAAATTGAAGAGAGCATTGTATACAAATGACAGCACTATGTATGTTTCAGTATTGCTGCATCTAAACAATACGCTTTCCACCTCATAACCACATCCATCTGTAATCTTCCTTCCCCTCCCCTGTCTCTAGAGCAACAGCAGCAGAGCAGCTGCTTGCTCACATGTGGAGTGCATATTGTAAAGCCTCCAACTTGTATTGAGATCATGAGATGACTTGCAGCTTACAAAGCAAAGGATTCCTTGGGCTGAAGGTATGCCTCTTGTGTAACTGGAGGCAGCACAGCATCAATAGTAAATTTAGGTTGGATTTTTTTTTTTTTTTGAGTAGTTATTTACACTCATGCCCTATTTATTCTTAGATGGCATTGTAGCTGAATAAAAACGTGCCATCAGCTAATCATAATCCCTTACAACAATAGGAGGCTTGCAAGCATGCACTAAATAACTAAAGGACTTTCATCAAATGGAACAAGTTAAGAGCTAAACTAGAAACGCTTAGTCCCTGTTTTGATTTGAATTGTCACAGCTCTGACCTTACAGAGCACTGATCACACTGCAACAACACACGTAATGTACATCGTCTAAATATAACTTAGCTACTGTAGGCAATATAAAGTGAAGATATTGTAGGAATAACTCCCAGCACTTGCTTGCACTGATGTGTGTGCTGTCTGCATCTGCTGTGAGGTTTACCCGGAAGAGGTGGACAGCAGTCAAGCCCTCCACGAGGATGCTTGAGCAGGTTGATGACTATTTCTTCTCTGGGAAGGTCCAGGGAGGCTTCCACCTTGTAACACTCATTAGGCACTTACCTCCTAGCCTAGTGCTTGCATGTCAAAGGATGTGTGGTCTGCTGCAGAGATGCTGAAGGACATAGAGCAGTAACACACAGCTGCTGCTTCTGGGCATGTTCCTCCTGCTACAGGCTCCCTATTCTCACCTACTCACACCACTGGGATGCTTTGGGGTGCCAGATTGGTATTCCTGCATGCTGCTGTCCTGGCCTGTGCAGGCTGGTTTCTGAGAGCTACCGCAGTGTTCGTTACATAACCAGACCTTACAGAACCCCAGGTGTGGGCCTCAGGGGAGCAGAGCTTTTTATTAAATCTCTTGGTGGCAAGTGAATATAAAATTTAGCAGAACAATTCTCAGTTATCCTCATTTTTATGAGCAGCTGAAGCGATATAGGCAGCAAGGTGTTAGCCTTCCTTTTGATGCTTTTATCAAGTTCTCTTGGAACTAAGAACTACAGTGAAGCAAAATTTATTAAAGCAAATGATGGTTATAAATCACTCCCAAAGGTGTGAAGTATGTGTAAATTGGTTCCCTGCTGTGTGTGTCCCTTTTCTAATTCTTTGGAATCAGAGAAATGCAGGAAATCTAAGGAATTATATATATTTTCATGGTCATCAAGAAAGCTTGAGAGAAATTACTTCTCCTCCTGTTATGAGTCATCCCTTCAAATGAGAAACCCAGTCATTTAAACACTGGCCCCTTAAACCATGCAGTGTGGAATAGAGATTGGAAATAGGCTGTTTTGTGGACATGAGGATAGGGATGTGGGAGTTCCTGACAGAGCCTGTATTAAGTTAGAGCCAGGACTCTGAACTGCACCTTCACCAGTGCAGAGAGCGCACAGTTTGCCATTTGGTGTTCTTTCTATCCATACATCCCATTGATAGGTACAGCCCATAAAGAAATAAGTGTGTTGGAACTGTCATATTGTTTAGACCTCTAGATCAATATCGTGTTTGATAGCAGATGGTGTGGAAGAAAGGTACAAGAAATGGAGTATAACAGCTCAGCATGGAATAACTTGGACCAAGAAGCGTACAACTCTTCAGCCCTATCAGTTATGATTTAATTTTTTTCACTCTGAGACATACGAAACAATTCTCCCTTTAAAACTCCTTTGAGGAGGAGCTGGTTTTAATTTTGTCATCTCTTTTGTAATGCATGATGTTGTCTGAGCATATATTTAGTTATAAGAACATCTAGAGTAGCATTTTACAATCCTGTTGAGTTTTTCCTCCATTCCTTTGTTGTTTATGTTTGGGGTTTTTTTTAACCTTTCTAATTAGTAGCGCTATTTATAACATGTAGGAGAGGAGTGTAAAAAACCGTAACAACCCCCCCCAAAATCCCCAACCTCAAACCAACAAAAAGACATTGTGTACTAGAGAGAAATATGTTCTTGCAAGTTTTGTTTTTAAAATGAAACGTTCAAACAAGCTCCCATGACATCTGCAAAAAAATGTATCATGAGTTATGCTAAGTTTTACAAAGCTTTGGGATTCCTACTCCTTTTATATTTGTGAATAATGTTCTCCCATCATGCTGGAACAGCATAGGTGGAGAGCCACAGACCCTTTATCCTCACGGCTCCTTCCCCACCTTCGGTAAGTGCCAGGTATCCTTGTTTCCGCTGCCTTGGAGAGGACATCCCAGTCAAGCATACGGTCTAGTTCGAACTCAGTCCCTGTTCTCTGAAGGTTACAGCCTTTATTCCTTTCCTGCCTTTCCTACCCACAGACACGGAAGGAAATCTCCCTGTGTTTCTGTCATCTCCCAGGCAGTTGGCCGAGCTGGGAACAGACCCAGATTTCCTAATGCCAAGCGCAATGTTCTCCCCACTGTGCTACATTTTGCATCATGTGTGATGTGAATGGGCCTTTAGTTTACTTCGTATAGTTGTTGACTCTGCAATCAACTTAGTGAGTGGAACGTGCTTGCTGAATTTGTGTATTTGCTTATTTCAGTCTTCTGTAGATGTGTCTGTGTAATGAAAACTCAATAAAATTTTAATGGTTTACAAAAAAACCCCAGACAACAAACCAACCCTTTCATCAGCAGATCGTTATGTCATTGCAGGCAGGTCATGCCAGACTATCACTGGCCCAGAATCTAAACAGCATCTAACCAGGAGAAGTCATTCTTCAAACACGAATCCCAGAATGAGCCATTGCATTATATAAGTTCTATGAATTATTCATCAGCTCTGATTTAACATTCATCCTGCCACTGAGGCTAAAGCCAGCTATATATTTGCTGGTAAAAAATAACAATTTGCATTACAGTAGATAATAATGAAAATTGTTATTTTATCCTTAACTGACAATATCATTAGCATGATAACTTTACGTACAGCTAGAAATGGTATCGCTTCATGCTTTGAAGCCCTCTGAGACCCAATGGTTACTCTTGTAAAGTTGTTTTGTATATGTATATATGTGTGTGCATGTGTGGTTTTATATGTATCTTCACAGTCATACTCCACCTTTGGATTTTGAATACCAGAGGGGGAAAATAAAAGGACTGTGCAAATAACAATATATTGAAGGAGTTAGCATTGCATTATACTTTTGGCTGTACGCTAAGCAATCCTTCATGTCTGCTTCTCTCTCTTTCTCCATTCATTTTTCAGCATGGCTTTTCCTTATGTAGTGCACACTGTGCATTCAGTATCTCATTTTTTTCAGTTGCAAATGTTACAAATTATATTCTTTGACTTTTTCCCTTTGCTTTTGCATAGCAGTTGAATACATTGACTCCTGAGGAAAATAACCTACAGTGGCCAGCTCTGCCTGGAATACTGAATGTATAAATCAATATCATTGTCTGGTGATATTAATTATTTCAGCAAATTTCCCCAGCCCAGTGTTGCAACTTTCATTCAATTACATGTTATTTAGTCCCCCCCATAGTTATGTAGGACAGCGGCAATGAGGGTTATGTAACCTAAAGGACAAGTTCTTTCTACTTTCAAAGCAATTAGTGCTTTCTTCCTAGAGTATAAAGGGTCAAATCCTCACCCCCAGGCCCATTAGGCTGACTACAGAAGGCACAAAAGGCATTTCAGTTGCAAAGCAACACTCAGAACGTTGGTCCCTGGACTTGAATGGAGCTTTTCCAGTTTTGTTCTGTTTCATCATTTTATGGGACCGCAGGGCAATAAAATTAACTCCCTGCAGTTTGCCCTTCTAGCCTACGTAGTCTTTGTCCTCTTCCCCAGCACCCCCAGAAAACTTGTAAAAGTCCTTGAAACAGAGGTCTGAACACAGGCAAAAGAGCAAGCCCTCCCTAGACCCAGGGTGAGGTGAGGAGGAGGGTAATGTTGACCTTAAGAGGCAATATATTTAATTTTAAAGCTAGGTGGAATTTATCCAAGATCCCTAAATGCATATGCTATGACATTAAAAAGAAAATGATTGGCAAGTATGATTGGCCAAGGTCTCCACTTTGTTATGTTGGTGAATAATGATGGTGAGGGAGTCTATCGTGGCCATTTGTTACGCTTTTCCCTTGTGTTCAAAGCAAAATTTCTGCTTTTTGTAGCATTCACTGAGATTTTGTTTTCTGTGACTTCGTGTGGAAAGTTGTGTATGCAGGGTGTGCTGCAAAAAAAATGACCACCAGCACTCCGATGCAAAACCGGTGTGAACTATTGTCTGCCTGCGCATGGTCCCGCTGGGCTCTGGACACGCAAGCCAAAACAGCTTGCGCAGACATGTTTTTCTTGGCATCGTTAATGATCTGAGCTGAATCTGGTTTGCTCTTATTAGCCTTCAGCCATCAGAGATGCAAACATCCCTGTTTATGCACTGTCAGAAGCAGATGTTTCTCCTTGTGCATAATGGAGGGAGTTTCCTATGGAGAAATAGAAATGTTTCTAAGGAGAGCCACTTGCCACGAGGGCAGGAAGAATTACATGTACTGGTCCATGCTGCTTATCTTGATCTATTTTGTTTGTTTGAAGTAGCAGAAAATCATTTTTAATCACTATGGGTAGGAGAAAATAGATTTATGTCCCCTTTTCCACAGGTGCAAGCTGCTTTTATCCCTGGAGGCCTTGCTCTGAAAAGTAACATCCAGCATGCCCGGCAGTTATCATCTGCATGCGCAGGCTTGCTCCCATGGACAGACTGTTTCTGTCACCGAATATTTTTATAGGTCTGGACATGCGACTGGAGAATAGTTTGCTGGCTATTCCTGGGCGGTGTATCAAATGCTGCTGTGTACAGGGCCTCCTGGGTCTGTTACAGAGCAAATCATCTCCTCCTTGGAGCTTTCGCAGTCTGCCCATCCTAAGGCAACCGCTTCCCTCTACTTACCCCTCCTCCTGCTTCCCATGCTGAGCTATTGAGCAGGTATGAGCTAGTAGCAACCCTAAAGGACAGGCTAAACGTGTGAGGACAGAGAGACTGGAAGAGCGACAGGCAGGTAGAGGAAGCCCTCCAGGGACTTAATCATTGCCAGAACCCAAAGGAATGACCCCTGTAATGATCCCTGATTCAGGAGCCAGGCTTGAGTCCCATACAAGCAGTGTATTTGTGGTTTACAGCTCTGAGGGATGAGCTCCCCTAGCCTGGAATTGGATATCCCCAGTGCCTATGCAGTCTATCCAAATCCACATTTAGGATTTCAGAAGAGGGATAGAAAACAGTGAAGATAGTCTCTCTCATGCATGAATGAGACCCAAAATATAACATTAATGGGCCTTGATGTATGAAACAGTAGGAGCAGCTTCTCTCTGCTGTTGTTCATTTTTCAGTACCTGCCACTGCTGCTTGCATACTGTGCATATCCACTAAAGCAGTGTTTCATAACCACTGATTAGCTTGCTTTTATTCTCTCCACAATTTCTTATACCTTTTTTTTTTCCTTTGCCATTGCGCTTAGCCTGATGTTACATGGGAAAACTTCAGAGAAGTCACAGATATATTACTGTGAGTTTAGCCCTATACTTTGCCCTTCTGATCAAAGCTATGTCACAAAAGGCAGTTCGTGACCCAGATGATGTAGTGTTACTGTAGATGCTATAAGCATGGGGTTATGATGGTTTGATCCCATGCTGTAATCCGTTGGCATATTCGTGGACTAGGTGCTGCCCTTGAAGAAGAACCTTCAGTGCTTTCAATGAAGTGGAAAAAATCTTCTTCACATTTCCCACATTATTATTCTATGCTATTGCTCGTTATGGTGGAAATATAACTCTTGTTAATTAAAATGGGTACTAGCAATTAAATTAAACAATGCCTTAAAATGCCCAGCTTCACATAATATTCAATAATGGCTGTTTCTGCAAGGGATACTTTCTCGTGTGTATATATTATTCTAAGATGATTATGACATGATTTCCTTTGTTTCAGAGCACTGAATTTTTCAAGGGCTTGACCATAACCTCAGCCTTCTAATGAGATAGGTAGTAGCAGAAGGGGAGGAGGGAAGGAAAGAGAAAATAGTCAGCAAGCTGAACAATTCGGAAAATAAAATTGAGAGGATGACATCTTCAGATGATTGAATAACCCACTAATTTCAGTTTTTATTAAGGCCCATTTGATCTATGAGTTTTTCTTGAACTTGATACTTTATTCTGGACTATGATAGTGAGGTATAGAGCAGCAGAACATCAGATAATGTGTGTACTAGTGTATTTAGAAGTGTTGTAGTAATTTTTATGTTGTTTCAGATTAGAATCCAGATGGGTACCTGCTGCTGAAATGTGTTTTAACTGGCAAAACTGACATCTGTGCAAGTGCTTGCTGCAGAGGAGAGTACATATTCAAGCAGATCTTGGTATCCACCTCTCAGTTATTTCAGAAGTTGCCCATCAAATTACGTTCTTCCAGCACTGAATAAAATGAGATTCCTCTCATCCCTTCAACACACAAAAGGAAGCACCGAGTTAGATATAAAATACGGTTTCACTTGAAAGATCAGCTTACAGATGAACCATCTACAGCTACAATATTTTTTTTGCTCATTGCCTGTCTTCCCACATTGACTTTATGACTAGACAGCTCATTGTGGGTTACCTGTTTCAGGTACCAAACAGTGAGAAACAGTTCAGTGGCCAAATTCTTCTCTGTAATCTCCTTGAATTTCTCACTAACTGCTGATGGTGCAAATTTAGGATGACTTTTATGTTTTTATTTCAAGAACTCCATTAACATTAGGAAACAAAACTGCTGTTCTAGTCAAGTTCTCATCTGACTGTCACGTAGCTTATAGGTCAGAAGATAGTTTGCCAAATTTGAACAGAATTTGTGGAATAAAATCAAATGGAAACCTAGGAGTGTACATTTTTTTCAGTGCAACTTTCTAGTCTATACCACCATTATAAGATGGGGTGAAGTTACTTATTGCTGGACCTTTTCCTGATGGACCAAATGATCTATGTTCTGGGGTTATTGCTAGTATTTTTTTTATGAACCAAACTGGAATTCTGAGTATAGAGAAGTCAGATTCACATCTGCATTTTACTTCATCAGATTACATTGTTTCCCATTCCCTTTCCAATTGTATTTATCCTATAATATGCTGTGTTGTGTCTTCCGCTTGACTGCCATGTGGAACTGAATGCTAGTTAGCTTTTTCCTATTGCTTCGGAAACAGAGCCAGCTGCTGCGGCATCCACCATGAAAACCTTGGCAGTTAGAAAGCCCAGCTAGAAGAGGCAGTTACAGTGGGTTTCTGTGGACCCCATTTTAAGTATTTTGTGTTGTTCCTCTTCTAAATGGTATCAAAAGCAGGCAGAGTAGAGAAGATTATGCTAATACTTGCAGTTATAACCTCCTGGGATTACTAGTATTTCTCTCTTTGGAAACCTGTCCTGAGAGACAAACTGCCCAGCTGCAGCCTCCACTTTCCTGTTCAAAACAGGTTTCAGTTCCTGCTCTGAATGCTATTTATTTCGTGAAGGAAAGGGCTAAGAGGGCTTTGCTTTTTTTTTTTTTCCCCCCACTAGATTTATCTGTCAGAGAGCCCTCTCTTGATTTAGACCACACAGCCAAATTCACAGCCATAGTGGCATTTTGCAGAGCTGCATGGCAGAAAGCAGCTGTCACCTGAGGAAACTGTCGGAAAGCAAAACCCGTCCTTCTGAAGTCTCTTTGCTTATTGTAAACCAAGATTTTTCTGACTGCTTTCTTATGCCTTCACTTGCCCAAGTTTTCCTTCTCTGTGCTCACTCTTGCACTACTGGAATCACAAGCACAGCTTTCATTGACTTCACCAGATGGAAGATCAGGCCCATGACACTCCTGTCGTGGTGGGGTACAGTGCACTTGCACACGTAGATGAGTTGTGTGGAACAAACTCTTGAACCAAGCAATGGGCTGAATCCTTTGAATCCCGCTTATATGGTGTTGGTAGAGGAAGAGACAGAAGCATAAGAGGCACCAGCCTGGCATCTCCTCTCATTTGCAAGTCCAGGGTGGGGAATGCCAGCTGGATTGCCACGAGGGGGATTTCCAGCAGCAACAATCAGCATGTGACTGGCTTTGTGGCTGGCATCCTCTTGGCTGCTTTGTAGGTTCTGCTTTCTGTACAGATGCTGGAGAGCTGTGAAACTATCTATAGGTGAGAGAGTGTGAATTTAGTGCTGCACCATTACCATTTATTTTTTGGATGTGTCTTTGTTTAATTTTCTATGCCAAAAACATTTGCATCACCCTATCTAGGAATGCTTTATGCTAAAAGCAGCCAATTTTTCCTCTGCTTACAGTTATATTTTCTAAAAAAGTGCATTTAGTATGCCATAAAAACCTCTAAGCTGATGAGAATGGTCTCTCTGTCATTGCCTGGTTTGTAAATGCCACAGCAGGTCTGGTATACATTCCCTGAGGAGATTGCACAGGAAGAGCTCAGTACGACTTGCATCACAAGGTCAATGTCACCCCCTTATTCCCCTACAATCTTGCTACTTTTGTGCTGATGGGATGAGTAGCACAGAGTCTGTGACTGTAGGTCACTACAGGCAGGGTCTCAAGGAAAGGGATGGAAGGTGCAGGGGATGTACTGGCTGTGGTAAAGAGGGCAGGAGTAAGACATGGTGATGACGTCTTCTTGAGGCCGTGACAGACAGACTGAAGGGAAGGAGTTCCCCTTTTTTTCAAGTGAGGGTTGGCTGCAGGAAATTTGGGAATAGCAGTGCTAATAGAGATGGCATAACCTTCTGTTTATTTGAGAGCTGTGCTGTGCTCAACAGCTGCTTTCCCAAAACTGGTTTCTTTCAGCTCTCCTGAGCTGCAGTGTATTTGGTTGGCTTTTGGAAAGGAGTGGGACATGGTTTCTCTTTTGAGACAGGTCTGTTTTATTCTTAGCTAAGTGATGCCAAATCTTCATGCTAGTGTCCTGTCAGAGGAGCACCAGAGCATCCTTTGGAAAGCGTGCTGGCATTTCTGGAATTGAAAACGGGGCTGGATCCAAGTGCCTGCTCTGGCAGTGATCGAAGAGGGCGACATTCAGCTGGCAGCACAGCACAGCCCTGCGGTGAACGATCATTGCAGAGATGTGTTCATTACTGCATATCTTGGAGATGATTTTACTCTCTTTTGCTTTTCTGTTTTGTATCACCAGGCGAGAACACAGCCTCTCAAAGGGGAATGTGGATATTAGCTCCACACATTTATGCCCTGAGTACCTCACAAGCAGCTAGTTGAAAGCTGTGTGTGCTGAGCAGGGGTTCTGTCGCTGCCTGGCAGGACAAGGATGCAGGAGAGGAATAACCTTCTTTCTCTCAATGGAGGCTGTAATTTGGGTTTTAATCCCCATTAGCTGCCAGTTTTTATTAGGCCTAGAGGCATTCACTTAGAGACCTTTCCCTCTGCCAATTTTGTTTGAAACCAGCCAACAGGTTCAGAAATTAGATGGAAGGAGTATTAACAGCACATGAATAAGCAGATGGCACAACTGTATATGTTTCATTTCCTCTGGGAAACCAGGCACAGCTTTCCATCAGAAACTTGCAGGTTTGAAACATTTAATGGGAAGTCATTCGAAGCAAACTTCTGTAAACTGTGGAAACTTCAACGCCCTGCCTTAGTCTTTGTGCATAGTTAAGTGGTGTGTGAATAATACATATACTAAAAAAATCCTATATCTTAAGTGGCTTACATTTTGCTAAATTTAGTGTTGCCACTGTTCGGGCATTCCTTGTCTGTGAAATGGGAATAGCACTGCCTCTCACATCCTGTCAACACTGTAGATTTAACTTCACAAAATCCTGTAAGCTACTGAAAAGCTGACAAGGAAACAGAATTTTGTTTTCAAACTAGGATTTACCTATGATGCAGGAAGAAGGGTTGAATGCTAGGCAATAAAACAAAATTTGCATGTCAGTCAAACTGAATGCTGCTGCCTATTCCGTGCCCTGAATGAGGCTGGCGTCCTGTGGAACCAGTATGCGGTCATCTAACTAGAGGCACTGACATGATGTATTCGTATAAGATAGTTTAACTAGGGTTGCATAAATGACGTTGGTTCTGGCATTTCCCAATGCCAGAATGCTTGGCTTTTTTACTTTACGAACACGCTTGCAAGCTCCTTTCCTTGCATGTCTATATAACAGCTAACTTCTTCCTCCCCTACTGAAGTGCCTCTCCGCACAAGAAATAGGGACGTGCTCCGGGTAATGCAGAAGGTCAGCAAGAATGATCTGATTTTGGTTAGCATTTCCATTTCCTCTGTATGATTTGCTTGTGCCTGATGCCAACACGTGCTCTGTGATAGAATTTTTTTCCCTCTTCCAGGACATGGCCCTTTCCACTGTCAATTTAAAAGGATATTTTTATCTTCTGTCAGCATGACAACAGGAGCTCTAGCTTTAGATATAGTCCATCACATGATCTAGCCAGGCAAAACCTTTTAAATCCAGGTGATCAATAGGAGAGAAAATGGAATTCATTTAACCCATCTGTGAAATATCTACCTGATGATAAAGCAGTTCGAAATCTAAAATTTCACTGGAACATTCATGCAAAAATCTCTGCAAAAGTACCAGGAACACCACCTGTCTTCTGCTTCCTTGTACCCAACACAGTGGAAGCAGAAGCTGTGAGCAGTTTTGCATTCATAGTTGGAAGTGGTTTGACGTTGCAATGATACGATAAAAATATCTGAGAAACTGCATGCCACAGATATACAGCTGCTCTGTATAAGTTTATAGATTTCAGGAATGAATAACTCAGTATCCCACCTGGCTTCTTCTCTGTCAACAGTTTGCTCACATCACGAGACAACATTTCCAAAATGCAATGAAAGAATCAGTCTGTGGTAACATTCTCCTAACTGGATTTTACAAATGGCTTGTCATCCTGAGAACATACACTCGACAATTCCTCCGTGTATCTGGAGTGCTACCAAATGTGTCTGCTCTTCCATAAGTGCTTAGATCTCCCTGGAGCTAGCAAGCCTCATCAACTTTTTTAAACCCAAGCTTTGGAGATCAGTTTGCCATGAGAGGAATGATAAATAATGTACAGGTCTGACACAGGAAGGAGTTCTTGTGTCCTTGTTCTCATGTGGCCATCAGTATGTGGTGAAGATATGTTGGGAACACAGGATTTCTTGCAGATCAATTAACTGACCCGTGTCTGAAGCCTAGATGGATTATGGAAGAGACAATTCATGTCAATGTATGTCTGTGAAAACCTGTAAGAAAGTTTCCTATGGAGATTAGCTAGAATATGACAGGTAAAACTTTTCTTACGGATGCAATAGTCCATTCTTCTGCAGTGTTGCCATTGTAGAAGTGTTCTCTGTGTACAGTTTTCAGTCTATATCCTGTGGTACAAAAGCTGGTGTTGGATTGCTGACACCTGGAAACAAGAGCACTTAATGACTTCTAGGCTGTCTTGGAAACTCTATTTTGGATTATCAGTGGTTCTACAGTGTGTGCCTTTCATGTCAGTGGTCACTTCTGAAACACTGGAGGATAACTGTCACCTGCCAAAAGGACACAACTCTTTTATTAAGGACTTCTTCCTTAACCGTGTGCTCAGAAAAGAACCTTGCAATCATTCCGCTACACTGCTCAGTTATAGTAGAACGAAGTCACACATTTTGAGTTTTTATCCTTTTAGTACTCACTGCTCGCTCTTATTTGACTTCATCTTCTAAAGGGCACAGGGAGGAAGAAGAAGGTTAAAACCTGCAATGGCTTTCTGTGGTTATTCCTTTGACTGAGCAAGAAGGCTAATCTTTGAGCTGTGATGTCGGTTATATGTGGTAGGTAAGAGAATAGGTGGTAGGAATTGCACATGAAAAAAAGCTATTCCAAGTCCCACGAGGACTGTTGTTTATTAGGGCTGTGCTGAAATGGCCTCTTCTGCTGCTTTGCTTTCTCCATTCCTTAATTTCATGTGCAAGTTTCTCTATTCCACTTTGAACAATTATGTGCCCTGAGATGCAGGAGTATTTCAAGCTGTAAATATTTCAATGTCATGTCATTGCACAGTGTCATCCACAGGGAAGTAAGTGATGACCTAAAGAGACAAAACAGTAGGAAATGAGGTACTTTAGACAAGACTCTCAAGTGTGACTGCTGACTCTCTGGTACTTCAGTTCAGGGACCTTGAAAGCACAGGCCATCTCATCTCCAAAAGTTGTCTTTCCGTGCTGTCTCCAAGTTGGTATCTAGAGTTGTACAGACACTCTGGAAGTTACTGTACTCTCCTTTTTTCTAGCAAAGGCTTTGATATTAAAAAGAAAGACTGGAAAGTATACTAGGAAAATCTAAAAGGGAGAATATGGCAAAGGCTGAAAAAGTTTATTCATGGGAACTTTCCGAAATTCATCCCTGTCTACACACCTGAAAATATGACTGCTGTTTTGCCCTTGGAACAACAGATAGGCTAAGTTATTAACTAAAGCTTTTATTAATGGGAGAAAGAGGGAATGTAGATGCCCTAAGAGCCTTCTGTTCTCATTACTGAAGTTGTATGTCCTTTTTTTGGTTTTTTGTAATCTTTGTTAGAGTGCAGCTCCTTGATAAGAGGCAATATCTAGTTAAAGATGCACCGTCACTTCTGCCTTTCCAAGGAATTGTTTCAAATGAAGGGACAGTGTCTATCAGGTCTCTGTGGAGAAAGGTCAGGCCATCAGCCCCCTTGCTTGTCTTATGCCAGCCCAATGAATCATGAACAGATTGCTGCTGCCTCACAAATTCCTCAAACACTTTGCAGCTTCTGTTGCCAAAAGAAGCCCATTTAGGTCCCCCAAACTGCTGATTCCGCTTCACATTGGGCTGTATGTTACAATAGCTGTTTTTTCCTCTCTGATGATTCTCTGCCCATGTGTCTGATGTGCTCCTTTCTTACATGCACAGAAGAAATACTTTGGGGAATGAAATTATCCTGCAGAATCCTGGGATGTACACATGACCAGTGTTTTGATTAAGCTGTCTTTCTACTTCCTTGGCAGTCAGGCTACTTGACGTGTGTCAGATCAACTCAGACAGCAGTTTGCATTGTCATGTGAAACCGTGAAGCCTATGGGCTCTCAGGCAATATGAATGTTATGCCTTTTTTTTTTTTTTCCCCAGTCCTACATGCATCCTACTACTTGCCTTGTGGGTTGGTTCTGGTCATAGTGATGAACTGTTAGATACTCACCATGAAGAATTCTTACCTGGGAATCTCGATTAATCAGTTATCCAGTGGGAGTGAGACTGTAACATAAAATAATGGCTGCTTATTTTAAAATTGAAGCAAGCTTTCCAGCATGGTGTGTTTAAGTTCACTGTGAATTAAGAATAACAGAACACCAAAGATGAAGATGACGTTTTGAGGCAAGAAATCAAAACTGACAACCTCCAAAAATGGATTAAAGGAGTAGGTGACTCATTGCAGCGCCGAGGAGCAATGAGAGGTGATCATGTTCACTGATGGAAGTTGAGTAATGAGAAACAGGCAACAGAGGAAGTGATAGAAGGTGATAACAGAGATGAATAGCAAAGTGTTTCTAATTCCCCTCAGCTTTTTTCCTTATTAATAAGCAAACAGCCAAAAAAAGCCCAGCCATTCCTAAATGACAATAACTATGAGACTGCATTTCTAACAAAACCAAGCAGTATATTAGAAGCTTTGCTGTATGTTGTAAAGGTTAATTTGCACAGTGTTCCTGTGCACCAGTATGAGCTTTATCTCCGTGCTATGTTTGGAAGCTAAGGCACAGAGGGGTGAGAGCACGAGGTGGTTTGTTAAAGGTCACACAGAGTATGACTCTCCCTAGCTTGAGAGTCCCTAGCATGTTCCTTAGTTAATATGTCTAAAGGACTTGTTAGTGCTGACTTTTGCTCTACTACCTTCCAGAGAGGAGAGCTGGCTCTGACCAGCTAGACGAGAGAGATTTGTATACGCAATGCAAAGTTTCCATGTAAATTTAATAATAACACTGTGCTGAGGTGATGCTGTCTCAGTGGTGTGTACAGTGCTTGGCAAAATATTTGTGCATCTGGCTTTACACCTGGATGTAAGAATTAAGGTCATGTCATAATTTCTCAAAGAGAAGGAGGATTTGGTGGTCACATCTAGAAAAAGCCAGAAAACAAGAAAGAATCATGAAAATACAAAAAGCCTTGAATTATTTGAAATTACTTTGACATCAGGTGGCAACAATGTGTGGTTCCTTCCCTCTGTCCCCAAAAGTCTGTGCTCCAGGAGAATGCAGATGGTTATTGAAAGTTGCAGCAGAGCATAGGTCAGAGCATGTCAAGGAGAGATAATGATTTTTGGGAGAGCAGCAAATTTTCTTTCACACAAAAATGAGAGAGATGGCAAAGAACTGGAAGACGAATAAGGAATATTTTGTATAGGTGCTTAATAGATTCTGCCTTATCTTTGTCAAGAAGGTCAAATGAGAAACATACATCTCCATCTCCTCACCTTACCCTTTTCTCCTTTTCTTCCTGTGTGCTCTCTAAGTGACTGATCGTGGTTAGAGAAAAAGTGAGACTGCAGTATAACTGACTTGGAAATAAGTTTTTAAAAGGGAGATTAAGAAATAAATGGTGTAATTTATGTGCTTAGGTTCCTTGGTTTCTTTTTCTCAGTTGTAGATCTAAAAGGTGTATCATATGTGTTAGCAAAAACCAGTTCCACTCTTAATTTTTCTATAATCCTTTCAGATGGACTCATTCATTTCGATAAGTAGAGGTTATAACAGTGTAAGTTTTTTCTCTCTAGATCTACTAATCTTCCCTGTGAGTGGTCACAGCTTGGTAAGAGGAACAGGTACAGTTGCAGAGGATTAGTTAAATGATTTTATGCTGTAGACAACTGAGCAAAAAATTTCTGGTTTTTGATACTGTCTCTGCCTCTTTCAGTCCTGCAGTCAGGAGCTTCCCAGTAAAATCTGTTGGGCAAATTCCTGGGTTTTGTGTTTTCTCAATGTTTATATACTCATACCAGGTAGAGATCCCAGAAACCATGAACACACACAAGAGAACTATTTTTCCTCAATTGTTGTATGTAAATCATACTGATGATGCTATCAGCTCGATATTTGTTCTGGTTTTGGCTGGGATAACCAGCTGATTCTCTCCCCTTCTCACTGTGGGAGGAGTGAGCGAGTGGCTGCATGGAGTTTATTTGCTGGGTGGGGTTAAACCATGATGGTCCATAAGTCATGATTAGGATGAGATGTAGTGCCATGTGACTTCTTGCAGCTCAGGTCCATTGGTGCATAAAACAAATTAAAATTTTATTTTGATACAGAGGTAGTGACCTTTTTAACAGAGAAGTAGTGATAGTAGAAGAGGGGAAGTAAGCTTTTCATTATTCAGTCACTTACCTGATAAGTTTGGCAAAATTAAAGGAAAAGTGAGCCTGATACATGGTACTACAGGCACATGTTTAGAAAAACATAATCCAGCCTAAATCCTGCTTCTCTGACACTGTATCTGTACCTGAGCCCTTCAGTCTTGTGTCTTAAGGGCATGGCTTTGTTTGTGCAATAGGGGTTAATTAATAATCATTGACAAGCTGCTGACTGTAGGGTGCAATGGGCCACCATATGACTATTTCACTTTATGTGTTTATAACTACTCTGTGCCTCCTGCTGATGATATAGTAAACATACCTACAGTACTGTGACGTGCTCAGGCATGAAGGGAGGGAACAACGTAAGGTCTTGGATCAGTAGGTCTGATTCTGCAGTTTCTCTGCATAATTTTTTTTTAATAGGCAAAATGATTTTTTTTTCTTCATGAAATGGCCTTCCCAACTAGCCATATGACAGGAGTGTCTTTCAAATGGGCTCATTCTTTCTCATGAAGGAGGACGTGTGATTTTAACAAATGTAAGCAAGAGGTCACAGAATAGGATCACCAATAGCAAGGAGTTTCAGCTATTAGTTTTTATGGTTCAGATGAATGTCAGAAGCACAGGCCACCATTAACTTTCACTCTGTAATGGAGCATATTACTAGCCAGGGATGGGATGCTTGGTTAGCATATGTCAGACTAATTACAGAATTCATATGAAAAGTACAGCTTTTAATTAGCTGTACAGTCTAAAGGAAATGAATGACAAACTATCTGTATAATTCATGACCTGTCTCTATTAATTTGATGCTGTCATGCATGAAGTTCAACTTCCCTGTTTCCTACCAGTCATTGAAAAAGTGTTTATACTTATGCATCTCTGAAAGGACAGACATACAGAGGATGAGGATACCGTTCACTGTGACAAAGAATGAGATGAGCAAAATGCTCTTAAACTATTGTGCGATGTCCCTCTTGTTTTAAATCGTGAGCAAAAGACATACTGCTTGCATAAGCAATTGCCCTCAGGATGATGAGTCTTGATCAGAATGGAGTTTGTCCTTAAGTGAGTCATTCTATGAAAGTGCAACTTGGTGTAACAAGTGTTTGCATTAAACGTCCCGTACTGCTGAAGAAGACAGATGTCTTTGCACAAGACTAAGAGCATTGTTCACGGAGAGGGTGGGGAGGCACTGGGCCAGGTTGCCCAGAGAAGCTGTGGATGCCCCATCCCTGGAAGTGTCCAAGGCCAGGCTGGATGAGGCTTGGAGCAACCTGGTCTGGTGGAAGGTGTCCCTGCCCATGGCAGGGGGGTGGGAACTGGATGATCATTAGGGTCCCTTCCAAACCAAACCAGTCTGTGAGTCTATGCATTTTCATAAGTGTATAAAAGAAAACTTGTCACTTCCTAAGACTGCATATGAGAAGGCTGTGAGAAAGTATTGTTGGGAGAGAGCTTTATGAGGAATGTTTTTTTCCATATTTTATTTCAGGGCTCCTCAGACTTTTAGACTAGTGCCTTGTGAAACCCCTCCACCCCATTCATCTCCTGATGTAACACCGTTTCCTTCCTTATGCCAACATCAGCTCCCATATAGATTGAGAAACAATTATGTTTCTAGGAGTGCTAATTGTTCCATTTTTACTTTTATAGGGAAAATTTTAAATAAAAAAAGCCACATCATTTTGCTGTGAGATAATGAGATAAAACTTATTATCCATCTGTTGTACACACATTTTAGGTAGCAGGTTTTTATTATGGTAACACTACAGAGGCCCTTGAAAACTGCAGGATTAGCTTGATTTAATGTATCCCCATAATTCTCCTGCAGCCCTTTGCTTCAGGTTTCCTATTGTGATCTTCCAAATGCAATGAGAGTAATTGCTTCCATCTCTTGGCACGTTCTGAAGCTCTGCTAAAAGCTCTCACTGCTTTGTTCTGGCATGTTTCTCCAAGGTATACAGCACACAGGCGTATGTGGACGTGGAGGAACAAGGGCTCTGGAGGGAACAGATGCTACTGCTTGTGGAAATGTAGCTGTACCTTCATGCTGCTGTTTCTCTTCCACCCCAACCCCCTCCAGCTCCACCTCTGCCTCTGAAGGCAGTTTGAGATGCAAATACATTTATGTTACCCTTTGATCTAATCTCATCTCGGTAATTTCTCATCATGTTATAAACCACTCAGAGTGAATAAACCAGTAATTAGACATTATGACTGGAGTTAGGTGTAATTAGCTATTTAAAGGCGAGCTAATAGTGCTGTTAATGGAATTTCTCATTTTGGGGAGGGAATAGGGGTAGTGTTAAAATATATCCATAAGACACTCCACTTAATGCATAGAATAGCACTCTACTGATATTATGTGTACTGTTCTGTAATTCTTCAGGTAAAAGATGCTCCATTTTACTGAGAGAGTAACTCTAGCTTTAGTTTATGGGAAACTGTTTCTTGTTAAGTTAATGATAACATAATTTTTTGGAGCTATGCTGCTCACACTGTGACTACTGCCTGCTTCTAGAGTGGATTTTTCTGACTGATCATTTTATGTTGGTTAGGAGAATGTCTGATTATGTAGTCTGGGTCCCACGGGAGGAGACATTTGTATATTACATATGAAACCTGCCTTAGAGAATATTTTTACATCATGTTTCTTGAGCCAGCCTGGAACATACTGAACAAACAGAGGGCAACCAACTTAGCTGAAAAAACATTTTGCATAATATGACTCTCCCTGGCTGTCTTCCTCGTTCTTCTTGAAGGAAATTAATTGGAAGTGTTGCCTAGTGATGGGTACTGCTTCTTCTAGCTGTACCTGGAAAAGCCTGAAGTATTACTGGTTTTTCATTTTTTTGTTTTGCTTCCCAATATGCTCCTAAATTTCAATTAGCAGTAAGTGATCCTCCCTATTTTAAAAATTCTGTTTATAATTTAGTCCATTTATGTATCAAATGGCTGTGAGCAGATATATTTGACTCCCAAAGTGCCATAATTTAATTCAGAAAAAGAGGGTCACTTTTCCCATGTATGAATGTTAACAGAAAATAAACCCTCCTGTCTTCCAAATCATTATAATGGAAGTTTTTTCTGTTTGTTTTGAAATGCTTTCAGTAACTATTTGGAAAGGTCTTGAAGTCCCTTAGTCGAAATACTGAAAACATGTTTAGAATCTGATGCATGTGGAGGTGAGAAGGCTAGAGAAATGCTCCAGTTAAAAAGAGGCGTGGAGAATGAGGTATAGATTCACAGGATAACTAAGGTTAGGAGGGGCCTTGGGAGGTCTCTGGTCTAGCCTCGTGCTCAAAGCTTTGTCTACTGTGAGGTCAGACCAGGTTACTCAGGGGTTTATGTAGTCTGATCTTAAAAAACTCAAGGATGGAGACCACACCTGCTTTCCAAGCATCTTGTTCTATTGCTTGAATATCCTGGTCATGAAAAAGCTTTTCTTTGTATCCTGTTTAAACCTGTCTTGTTTCAATTTATGTCCATTCTTTCTTTTCCTCCTACCACGCCTGGGTCTGTCTTATCGATGACCTCCTTGTAGGTGTTGGGTGGTTGATGTTGGGTCCCTTTAAGCACAAGACACCAGTGACCAGGACTGTGATTGCTACTCATGCTGGCTCCTCCACACAAGAAGAAGATAAAAAAAGGAAGACCTTTCTTAAGAGAGGGTTAAGAGAGAAATGCGCCCACACAGGCTCATGTCTGCTCTTGAATAGCATCTAAAGATTTCTCAAACTCTGTATGTTTTGTGCAGAAAAATAGCTTAAAAATAGCAGCACTGGAGGAAAGGAAAATGTTGGTAGCCAGCTTGGAAAGATCAATTTTCTTTGAGAGTGTGTCCTGTGATAAAGAACTAACAAGCTTCCTAAGGGCTTGGTGATAGAAACAAATGATTCAACTGTAGGATGTTAGGGGCTGGGACCATATTTTATTTGGTTTAATGGGACTCAGGGCTGGAAGTACTCTGATACAAATTACAGTATTAGTAAAATCATTACTTCTTAAAGTAAATTCTGCTGTGAGTTTGACAAGGACAGTGTGAGTAACTCCCTGAATATAAAGCAAGGATCAGTCCAAACTACGAATTTTCACTGACATGGTCTTTGTTTTTTTGACATGCAGTCTTTGCTGTTAGTCTTCTCAAGATCTTTCAAATGCCATTTGTAAGATCCAGTGGCCAGTCTCATTGCATGCTTTCACTGTCCAGCTGTTTGGATATAGGGATGCAGGAAAAGTGGAAAAAACAGAATTTCCTTCAGCCAAAACTGAAGGGGCAGATCTGTGCAATTGAATGTTGGGGTGGTTTGGCTTGTCTCTCTGTCTCTCCCTTTCAGTGCCTGCTGTGGATGGAGGAAACACATCTTGTGTTTTCATGATTAGGGTCAGCTGGATTGGTTGCAGAAGGTTGAGAGGGTTTTTTTCCTTCAGAAAATATCACTGGGCTTTTAATTTGGGTTAACTGGGGAATAGGGTTTGGGTTTTTTTCATTAAATTAATGATTAATTTCACATAGCATCCCATTTAGTTTCACAGTGAAGAAGGCTCTCTTGTGGCTTTCAGTAGTAGTCTAGTCCCAGAAGAAAGGATAAGAGTGGCTTGTTTCTGTCCCACATTAAGATACGTGCTTGTTACAGATATTGCTCTGCCTATGGAGTTTTACCTGTAATCCAGCTACTTCAGGCTCCATTAGTGTGTGTTGTTTTTTCCTGGAGCCCATAGGGGAGGAGGTTTCTCTCTTATTCTCTGTGCTCTGAGGACAGCAGCTGTTCGGTCTGTGTGGGCCTTCTTTTTCGCTGCTAATTCTTCCTCTAGGATTCATGGATGGAGAGGTGCACCACAAAACAGCAAGCAAAAGTCAGGAGAGAAAGATTTGTCCTGAAGCATGTTAAGAGAATCCTTGCTACTGATCTGGGTTATTTGAATGACAGCTCCTGCTAGTCAGAAGTCTCTGGCATAAAAGAGAATTAACCAAATCACATGCTTCATCGCAGTAGATGACTCTGAAGTGGGACCTGACGAGACTTGGCTGCTAGGATGTTAGTACTGAAGGATCAGATTCACCAGCACATTGAAGCTAAGTTTTTGGGCAAGGATTCCAAAGACATCACAGAGGCACATAAGCTTTTTAAGATTAAAGAGATGACGCACAACGCAAATGTTTTTTTGGCATTAAAACTAAATTTAATTTTTAATGAAAATGTGAGGATAATAGATATCAGGAAGTTGAGCCAATTTTTGTAAAAAACCCATAGAGTTTGGAATATTTTAGAACAAAGCTGGGTCCTGTGCAAAAGTTATTAAATAACTTAGTCATACATAGAGATGGGATATAATTTCAAGTGAAAACTACATTGAACCTAGACTCAAAATCTCTTTAAAACATAAACACTGAACATTAACCAGAAAATGACTGAGTGTCTTCTATTCACGTTTTTAAAAAATCAATTTAAATACCATCTGTCTGATTTTGTGGAGCAGTGAAGAGGAACCAGTATGAAAACAGCAGTCAATGCTTTGTGCCCCTTCCAAATGGTCTGTAGCTCCAGATAATAGATAATGCCATATTCACCTCTATATAAGGTGGCATATTTTTCCAGGAGAGCTGCCCAACAGCTCCTTTGCCCTCTGTCCAGGATCACATTGTCATGAAGCTTGGCACAGACCGCTGAATGAGCGATGCCTGGAGCCCCTTCCCATACCATCAAGGGAACGGTGAAGGTCTGTGGTTGGCCCAACCTGTTGGGAATGGCAAGTGGCTCTGTGCTTACAGTGGGCACGGGGCAACCCCTCATCACACGCTTGGCTCAGGGCTGCTGGCTGCAGCCATCTCTGCAAATGAATTGAGTGAATTGCTCAAGTGGGTGGTCGCTTCAGGAATTACTTGTTGACAGTGGGGGTGGTTGGGGAAGACGAGTATCTCATGCCCAGCTATTTCGTGGTCTCCGTTTAACGGTTCCCTGTCTGGTTGTTTCACTAGCAGAATGAATCACTCCTTCCACCATCTCTGCTGTCTGTGGGAGAGCAGCAGCTGGGTAATAAGCAGTGATGCACTTGAGGCAAGCTCAATACCTGCTCTTCAGGTGTCCCAAATAATAGAATCTGTACAAATTCTTGAGGGGACTAGAAACAGTTAAGGTGGTAGAGGTGTTCCAGTTTATTCACCCTAGACTTTCCATACATTAACTTGTCCATATTGCTTTGCACTTCATAGTAAATACTTACTTGTTTTCTTTGATGTTTACTTTCAATTAGATAAAGCCTTTTATCCCCATCAACACTATTTTATTGCTCATAAATAAACTGCCTTAAGTCCCCGGTAGGCTTTTTTTTTCTCTTTCCTGAACTAGTTACAGTGTTTCAGCACCTCTGTAGTAATGAGTAATGATAATGATGGTAATGAAACTGAGTGCTTACAGCAGACTGGAGAGAGAGGGAAGTGATGTGATTGAAACCCCACTCTGTAGCCCTAAATTTTTTCAATATTTTATGTTGTTGTCTAACTGAACATTGTATCTAATTTGCTGTCTTTTTATGCTCTTGCATTTCTTTCACTGGTACAGCTTTCCCTGTATCTCTTCCATTGAGTTTTACATTTGACATGGTTTCTCTGAATGATGAACTGTGTTTTTTTCAACTTCACTTAACCTTCTTCCTGTGTTTCCAACCCTATCAACCACGTTTCTTTAGTGTACTCTTGTCATTGGTTCTTATTTCAGTTTCCATGTTAGGATAGTCTGCCATCTAGTAAAACAATCTATAGATGGTACTTTTGTCTACTGAAATAACATTTTTCATGCACCATAGTGAGGCATTTTGTTCCTTAGGGCATGATATTGCCACCAATCTTGCCAAGGCTCCACAATGAATCCATTCAATGTGAGACTGGGAAGATGAAGTCCTTACAAGTTGCTCAAACTATCTGTGTCTACAGTTTTCTCACAGTAAAATCAACAGAAATTCCAACAGACTAAATATGAGTCTGTGTAAAACTTTAACATCTTCATCTTCCAGGTTTTCCAATTTTTGTCTCTCTGCCTCTATGCTACCCTTTCCTTCATCCTCAACTTCTTTTGCTGTCATTCCATCAGGCTGGGGAAGAGAAAAGCTGGAATGATACAGCTAAATATGTTTCAAGACATCACGCTGTCATTAACATCATAACAGCCATTCAAGCTTTTCTTTCTAATTAGCATAAGTAATTAATAGCTACCCAGGAGCAAGTTTCAGATTAATTAATTCCCACCAAAGTTGCTATCCGAAGTACTCCTTGGACCAAATGTTCAAGGTAACTCCTAATAACTTGAAAGTAAGCTAAGAAAGTGTTATTAGCTACAGTACAAATAGCAAGGAGGATAGTAAATTTGCTAAACTTTCTTCGCTATTTTCATGTGCTTTTTGGTGTTGTCCAGGAAAAGGAGAAAAACAATTTTTTTTGCACTGGATAAGACTATTGGTTTCTATTTCCTGCATTATCCCGCTGAATAATTCAAAGTGGTGTGGTCATGTCTTCATTAAAATCTTAATATAGGAGGGAAAAATAACAGAGTTATCTTACTTTCACTTTTTAGATGGACAAACCCTAGTTATTAGCCATCTAGTAAATTATTTATACAATTCTAGACAGTGAAGAAATGAAAGTAGACCTCAGAGGTCTTTGCCATTGACCTCATTGGGACACCACTGTTTTTATCAGACGCAGAATTTATTCCACAGTCCATACTGTGTCATGTAGAGTACTGATGTGCTGCATTGACACTGCTAGCTGATATTAGCTGCTTAAGACATTGAAGAAATTTAGTGAGAAAGCAGCAAATTTACTATGCTCGAATACAGCTGTTCTTCCATTTCACTCTCCCAGCAGAACATGAGCCCAGGTTCTTTTCCTACCTTGCAATGAAAGGGTTATCACGCGCTGGAACAGGCTGCCCAGGGAGGTGGTGGAGTCACCATCCCTGGATGTGTTTAAGAGACGGGTGGATGAGGTGCTGAGAGATATGGTTTAGTGGCGGACAGATACGGTTGGACTGGATGATCTCTAAGGTCTTTTCCAACCCAGTGATTCTATGATTTTCTGTGTGGGTTTTTTGTTTGTTTGTTTTCCCCAGGGACACCAGTTTTTCTTTTTTGAGATAACCTTAAACAGGAGTGTAGTAATACTAGCTATTGAATAGCTGTTTAAAATAGCGAAATCAACATGGCAGTCTTCTTACTTATAATGTCTTTAAAGCTGCACTGGCAATAAATGCTTGAAAACCTTTTTTCCCAGTGTTTTTGTTTTAGACGTTCAACATTCACCCTGTCTATCAAACACGATAGATGAGTACAGTTCAGAATCCTCTGTGAGGATTACATCACCACAGATGATGAGGCTTTGGGGAGACTGTGTCTGCCCTTATCCCCTAAAATCTATCTTGGGAGGATTTTTGTAATCTCTCTGAAATCCTGGATTTCCAGAACTCTTCATAGAACTCAGTAAAACCTCTCCTTGTCAAGAGCTGTGCAGGGAGGCAGTCACGTTGCTCCACTGCAATCTGGCTTGATACTGTTAATAGTTTCTCTACAGTTCCTTACATCATCATGCATTTTTCAGAAGTCTTTTTGAAGAAAGAGTGATCACATGAAATAAATACGTAGAAAATCTACTTTGAGGAGCCTGGAGTCTAGTTTTCAGGTTATGTTTTATTTGGAGATGGCACTAGACATTTTGCTTGTTTAAGAATACAAGAAGAAAAAAGGTTGTAGGCAGAGGTAAAATCTTTTAATAGATCAAGTGATGAAGTGGGTACAATGAGTCTTACGTATCCAGGAACTTGTCTGGAGAAAGGATGTTAAGAAGAAACCATGTAACTAGAAGCTTTTCTAATTTGTCCAACCAAATCAGCTGGTCTAATATAGCTACTCGCAAGCTCTGCCCTTTGTTTAAAGGAGAATTGAATAGCTTATATTCAGCTGAATATCTTGCAGTTCCTTTGGGATGATCAAGGCTTTGTGTAAAAATCTAATTATTATGTTAATCACTATTCAAATGGCAAGAAGTAAACTACAGAGCTCCAATTGCAAGGTAACAATAGGAAGATATCAATCATTAGATTTGGTTCTGAAATACATGAATTTTCATGGTTTGTTGAAAGCAAAACATCTCTCTGGGGGGAAAAATTGCCTTGAAAATCAATGAAGTCATTGCAGTTGTAATTTAGTGTTTTGAGAAAACTGAAAATTAGCCAGTTAAAATTCTTGTCAATAATGAATAAGAAATGTGAGTGATTCTGCATGATTGTTGGTGTATATATATGTATATATATATATAATTTTCTTTTGCTCTAGTCACAGAGAAATAGGAAACATTATTAGCAATGGAAAAGACAGCTCAAAATCAAAAGATATTTAAAACCGCTTCTTTTCTTGATAGCGCCACTGTGTTAGGGTAGAAATTGAAGAGAGAGCCTTCAGAGACTGCATCATCATGATACTGCAGCAGAAAGGCAGTAACAAGTCTAAAAATAACAACGTATGGGGGAAGTCAAAGAATGCGAAGCTGTGTCTCTGCAAGACGTTGAGCAGCTCCTGAGGTACCGTTTGGTACCTGTCAGGGCTGAACTCCTGAACACTGACACCAGGGTTCTGTTCCTCCACCTCACTTTGATTTTATCTTCGTCTTTCACAAGCATTGAAGATGAAACAGAGAAACAAGCTGAGCTGAACAAGAAAGTTAGAAATGTGTGAAGTTGTGTAGCAAATTGAAAGCGAAGGGGTCATTGTGGTCTTGAATTGCTGAAAGGATTTACCCGCAAACATGAAGCATAGACAGAATAGCCCAAAGCTTAGAGCACAAGAATACAACTCAGGAGAGAGTCTCAAGTTTCCAACAGATTTCTCTTAATTTTAGAATAGCATCTGGGTTCCACGAGGATCAGTCCCATATTTCTAACACTAATGTGGAAAAAAACTCTTTTCACATTCTTCTGTGGAAAAATAAACACTTTCCAAACCGAGAGGTGTGCAGAGACTACGGTGTGGCAAGTTGCATGGTGTAATTCAATCTAAGCGTTTTGGAAGTTGGTCGGATTTGATATCTAAATCACAGCCAGGTCTTCCAGTTTCTGTAGAGCATGACTGTGCTGGATGATTTTTCAATGACATTCACGTGTTTGAACAATAATCCAAGTGCCTTTTGCTTGTTTAGAACTGCTTGCCAGCTGCTGCTGTTTGGGGGCAGGACCAGCCACTCTGTGTGTGAAGGGATACCAGGTTATTTGGACGGTGGCTGCTCCTTCCTTCCCTGATGCAGGAGATGGCCAGGAACTTTTCCTGTGGCAGGATAGGTAAGGAGTTTGTTAGAAATGCACTCTTACAAGTAACATGAAACTGAAGATGCAGGATGTAGCTCAGATCAGTCATTTAAGTGGGCTGTCTTAAAGAGGAGCCTTGTAACATCTGCTCTGCTTAGAAATCTTGTGGCATAGCAAGGTAACTGTGGCTGGTTACCCAAAAATGTTTCTTGGTCCCCGTTTGGGAGAAGAGGCACGTTCTTTATGTTGGACGGAACTGATTCCTCCTCCACTCCTCCAAGTCATTCTGCAAATATTTCCTCCTCAAAGTTAAAATTTAGCCAGAACCTCAATAATTTCTTGCATGATATTTGTTTCTGGGCTGATGGTAGACAAAATCTTTTTTTATGTCAGCATATACACTGAAATCCCATGAGCTTAACACTCAGAGGGTGTTGTTTCCTGTGTTCTGGCTCAGTTCCATTTCACACAGTTATTTCATATCATGTAATTTCAATTAATGCTTGCAGGCATATGGTAACATAAATTGAAGGATGAGTGAAAAGCCTGCAAGCATTCTAGGAAGCAGTGATATTCAGGGACATGGGTAGACACCACACTTGCTAAAGGATACAAATACAAAAGGATACTTTGTATCCTTTGTATACAAAAAGGATACTTTGTCCAAATACAGAGACAGGAGACTGAGCCAAATTAAAGATGACAAATTCAAAAGCCAATGAAGAAAATGCTCTTAATAACAGCATATAAATAACTCTGGCTTCTTGGAAGAAGGGCAGAACTAGGTGACATAATGACTTACCTTTACATAAAAGAGGAGGCAAACATATACCTCTGCTAAAGCTCCGTCTTCAATTTGACTCAGAGAAGTAGTAAAGCACAGACTTTTAACTCATGAGAGCCTTGATTTAGTAGACTGCTTGAGAATGCACTGGTATTCTGGGCTTTAAGTAATTCCATTGACTCCATTAACATTCCATGCTCACTTAAAGTAAAACACATGTGCAGGGGTTTATTAGATATAAACCTAAGAAAACTGTGGATTGTATGGCATAAGGAAGACTTTTTCCATGAGAGCTTTTGGAATTTGTTACGGTGTATTGCTTTCTCTTGTTGTGCCCATTAGGGACAAAGGGAGACCTGGATATTTTTGTGGAGCTTGTTAGCCTTATTAGACTATATCTAACATAAATGTCAAACAACTGAAAAGTACAGTTAATTCCTCTCACTGGATTCATGATAGGGTCTGCCTAAAAAACTAAGGCTTAGTATGAGTCCTGGTGCAGGTGATGATGGTTCAAGTAAAAACAACTTAAAATCATTTAGTGTTAGGTTAAAAATATTTAGCATCACATGTAGGTTTAGAAAGGACAATGGGGCTTTGGTATCTTTGTGGGGAGGGGGCACTTTATTTAAAATGCAGATTAGATCATTACCAAAGCATGTGTTAATTTGTCTTTAAATCTCTGTAGGTTGCTGCTAGGCTTGCTGCCTTTGATGAATTTCAGCAAGAAACCTGTGGTCATCAACATAACTTTGTACTGGGGGGAGGGAGTTCCTCTTTTCTTTGGCCTCTTGCGCCCATTATAGATCTTCTAAAGAAAACTGCTGTTTCAACTCAAGGTGCCGACACCCCAGTAGGGGGGGTAAAGATAACTTGGATCTACAAAGAACTTTTAGCACTTACAGCTCTTCTTCAGTGCTGATATCTGTGATTTTTGTGCATGCGTAAGACTAATCTTTGCATGGAGAAGACAAACTTCATTGTCTTGTGTATTAGAGCAGGGGTATTTACTACTCAGAGGTCTTCATCTGTTGGCACTGATACGATGAGAATCACTGCAACTTCTCCCATTCTTAGTCCTATGCCCATCCTGAAAAGGTGACAGCAAGCACAAAAAAAAAAAAGGGTTATTTTAGTGCAGGTGGGAAAATTCTATGCTTGACTTCAGTGCTTAGCATTTGAGACTGGCTTGTTTTGGACAAATGTGGATAATGACAGAACAGGCCAGGCAGAGGACTGGGAACTGAATATTCTCAGCCAGCCCGTGCTTTTCAGAATGTGGTTTATATGGGTAATTTCTGGGGATTAATTTCTTGAGGCTTGTGCAGTCTCTTGTGTGCTTGGGACCAACCATGTCTTCATTCTACCTTCAGTGTCATGAAAGTGGGGTGCCGATTAGTGTTGGTGTAGAAATACTACTAACCCTTAGCATGTATAGTACCTATCTTTTTTTCAGTTCTACAAAGACATACAGTCAAGTATCATAAATGACCAGTGTGTACAACACATAAAAAAGATCACTGAGGAGGAATATACTATCCTATTACCTTTCTCTTCTGCCAGTCATTACAAAATCAGTCACGTGTTACAACAGTCACAGCACTATTAATCAATTTCATTGTGTATCAGTGATAAATTTAATGTTCTCTGTACAAGAAATCCCATTATCGTGATTTTATATGTAACATAAATATATGGATTCTATTAAAACCAAAAGAACCAGCAGCACTACTTGAACTCCTTTAAAAAGGACTTACCTTAAAAAGTAACATGGTGTGATCCCTAGTAAATTCTTCCAAGTTGATTGTCCTTTTCAGTGTTCATTTTTATAGTGTGAGCTTTACTCTATTAAGCTGTCAGATAAAAAGGGAGCTAACAGCCTGGCCACATTTTCATCGAACAAAGGATACATTTAGCTAGCTCAATTACCAGTGGAAGCTTTAGATAGAAATACAAAAAGAAGGACGACAGAGCAATTTATTTTTACAATAAAACTATTAATTCTTGCACCCTCCCCTCCTTACAATATTCTGATGCTTAACGCTACATTAATGAGGCACTTTTAATATAATTATGGTTGCTTTTGTTCCAGCCCTTCCTGATTTTTAGATGTGGCCTTAGAATTAACTGTCCTTGGCCATAGTTAAATGTTCCCCTCGATTGGTCTGAAACTGTCATCTTTTTACAATTTCCTGCGTCATCTTTTGCTATTTTTTACCATTTGGATATAGGGAGAAGAAAGAGAAAACATTTCATGATGGTCCTCTCTTCGGATAATTTAACCAACCTAAAATTTGTGGCATCGTTGCTGGGATTTGCACGGCCTAAAGCTCGGCATATGGCCACCTAACTTTATCTCTGCAATCTTTAGATGCGATGTAATTTATTTTCTTTTGCAGCAGGCTGAAGAATTCAGGATCTAACTCCTAATACAAGTAATCCATTAGCAACAGGCTACGTTGATCCTGGAACCGAATACAGCAATTACCCAAAAGGTCTTTAAACTGCCTCTTAAACAATTATTTGAAGGAGTGGGTTATTTACACAACCCGTAACAAGCTGTGGAGCATTTAATCTTTTAGTTGCTGCTCCGCTCCTCAGTTAGGGTTGTGCAGACTCTTATTTGTTTGTGTCCTATGACTGAGTGGGTTGGTGCTGCACACAGCCAGCTCGTTTACAGTCTCAGAAGGATGGAGAAATAAATGGACCATAGCAGCTGAATTCCCTTTTAATTTTTAGCATGCTGCCTTCCCCTCAGTGCAGGGAATATAGCAATTTGTAATTCAGTTCACCACCTTTACTGTGGTGAGCTTCATCTTTATGCATGTTGCTAGCTGCAGCTGGGCTTTGATATGGTTATGAAATGGCAGTATGAATTACATCTCTCTCTGGGTGTATGAAATTTGTACCATTATCCCCTCACGCATATTAACAGAAAACAGTCTTTTTGTTTCGGACATAAGGTGATCTTTCAAACATGAATGAGGAAATTCCTCTTCATGGCCCAGTTCATCTATGAACTTTATGAACTGGGCATCATCACCGCACTTACAGCCCCAGCAGTTCCACATCTTTGTATGGGTGGTTGATCTTTCTCTTAAGCACGCAACAGCAATTCTGCTGGTTTTGTTTTATATTGCTAAGGCAAACCCAGAAACTAGCTCTGTTCCCTCTGTTTACCTCAGCTAATATGTGAAGCAACAATGTGAATGTGTTGCAGGACGGGACGCTTGTTCTCTGCCGCCTCCTCCCTAACAAGCAATGCAGCTTTTACACCCCTGAGCATGGGAAGCAGGCATGAGTTTTTTGTCTTCTGAGCTTTGGCTCAGAGAAAAGGACCAGTTAGAGACACAAACATCCCACTAAAAATGAGGCCCACTACTCTTTTTCATAAAGGTATAAGAATAATTCATTCAGCGCTGCTGGAAAGATCCAGAGTATTTGCTTCCTCAGGAGAAATACTATAAAGCCGTTTCTGTTCTGGTAGACTTCCATGCAGTGATTGGTAAAACCAAGTTGGCAGCCCAGGGATAGGATAGAGGTAATTTGGTAAAACATGGAGTGATGAGTGGTGGGAAAGCCCCGAAAGGAAGCTAGAGGTTGTGGCCTGGAAAAAAGAAAAGTGTTAAAATAATAAAAAACAAATACTTGTCTTGTCTTGGTGGAGTAAATGACTTGTCTGGATAATCCATTTGGGACCTGAAGGGATTCCCTTGGTTGAAAAGATGGATAAGAGAGTTATTAGAATTCCCTGGGTAGAAACATGTGAGATGTGTTGAGGCTGTGTGTATGGAAAGATGAAGGCTCAATCGGAGCTGCCTACGCAGAATGCAAAAGCAAAGATTTAACATTGAAGGGAGGCAGGAGAAAGCAATTGCTGGTACGGAAGTGTGGAGTGGTTCCCTGGGAACAAAGGGTTTATAGGTTCTGCAGTCCAACGTTGATGTGCTGCACAGCACTGCTCCTCTGAAAGCTCTACAGCTGTGGGTTGTGCCAAAGACACTGGGAAGGTGGTTTTGTGTTGGACAAAATGGGGTTTTCATTTCCAAGTCTGGCAAGAGAGAATAATAGAGACTTTCCTTACTTTCCTGTCAACTCTTGGAGACTGCTCAGAAAGGATCACTTCTTTTGCTTCAATGCCTAAGGCCATGCACTCTGGTTCCTCTGGGTGGAGTTTAATATTTAATGACAAATCACTTTGAAACAAGAAAAAAATTAATGGTCAACTTTGGCCTGCTATTGTCAGGGTTTAGTAGAGTGTAATTCTTTATAGAAAGAAATCTTTGCCAGATATTTAAATCTGGTGTTGTCCAATGAATCATTCAGCGATGCAATATTCTGGAACCACTGTAATTTTTAAAAATTAATCACGCGTTAGACTTTTTGCACCACTTAATGTAGCAAAGAAGGGTACTATTTAAATATTACAGGCTTCATTAACTGAAACTAAATTATTATTCAAAATCAACTGCATCAACCTCATAGTGAGAGATGTCTGACCTGTATTTATTTCTGCTACTGGAATAATTACAAAGGAAATTGTACTGTCATTGTTAATTTTGGTCTTGTTATCAGGAAAACTTGTAATGCTCACCATTCACTGTCTTGAGGTATAGGAGGGGTTAGGAGCTGTGTTAGCACAGAGGGAGAGGTTTGATGAGAATCCCATTTGATGTGTATTTTCTTGAACAGCTTTTATAAATATACAGTAACCCCAAGCAACTAAGTTCTGCACAGTACCTAAATGATAGTTTAGACACAGAAACAAGAGGAAGCATCCATACTCACTCAATTTAATCCCACATCATATATAAATAATCACAGGATCATAGAATCTTTTAGGCTGGAGAAGACTTTAAGATCATCAAGTACAATTGTTAACCCAACACTGCCAAGTCCACCACTAAACCGTGTCACTAAGTGCATCATCCACAGATCTTTTAAATACTTCCAGGGATGCTGAGTCCACCAACTCTCTGCAGCCTGTTCCAATGCCTGACAACACTTTCCATGAAGAAATTTTTCCTAATATGCAATCTAAACCCCCCCTGGCCATTTCCTCTTGGCCCATCACTTACCACTTGGGAGAAAAGACCAACCCCCACTTCTCTGCAACCTCCTTTCAGGCAGTTGTAGAGAATGTTTTTTATTGATAAGGTGATAATCTGGTTGATATAATAGGCTTTTTAAATCTATATAGTCTTTGAATGTAAGGATTGCAGCAGTAATAAATCTAGTCTAGTATTCTTTTTGCTTTGGCAGATTGTCTTTATGCCACTTTTCAGTAACTTAACTATAGTGTGACAGGATTATACACTGCTGTATATAGTTGAAAATGCTATATAAAAAGATGCTAATTTTCTCTTACAGAAGAACAATTACTAGGTTCTGTTTGAAATGATGTTATATGAGTGCAGTTGTTGACACTTACTTCTTCAGATATGTCCATGTTGTTATAAGATCAATAACTCATTGATCGAAGTGATAAGAGAACTACTATTAGATTTCATGAAGTCGTTAATTAGCAAACTACCAGTAGTGCTTACTGAATCACTAGGGTATTATTGCTTAATTATATGCCTAACTAAGCATACCCTCTGCTCTAATTAGTGGAAAATGAGTTAAAAATGTACAGGATATGGCCTACATCTGTATCCAGTCACAGCTTAACTAATTTTCTTTAATTTCCAGATAATATATCAACATTATAAAATATTCAACACATGTATTTCATAGATCTGCTACCATTAGTGTCAAATTTGTTGATGCAGCTTAACTGGTCTAGAAATAAGTTCAGAAATTAATATTAATATGTTGTTTATGAAGACAGATGGTTGAAAAAGTACTTTAATGGTAAATAAGGCATATTAATTTCAAGTGTCTGTGCTCAAATACAAATAAAATCCAATGTGAAACATATTCAGCAAGAGTAGAGGTACACCACAGAACCCCATTTTAGGATGAGTATGATCCTTCAACTCTTCCTATAGCTAGCAACACCCACTGAGGATCCAAAAGCCTCCCTCTAGCAAGGTTTGAGTTTGGTTTTAAATGACATCTGTGAGTTGAAAAATGTGTTGAATAGGTTTGTTTTCACGAACAGGTTTGGTTGTGATTAGCTGGTAACTTCAAGGAGTACCTATCTGTCTGTCAGCCTCAGCACACGTTTGGTGGGAAGGAGGCTGAAATTTGAATTCTGCCCACCTTGTTTGTGTTGATTATGTTTTGGGTTTTGTTGCTATTTTGTGTTTGCAAACAGTAGGACTTTCAGGTCGTCATAGCTCTGAAATTTAAGCTCTCTTCTTGGTTGCACCTCCATTTATTAACCTATAAAACAGGAGTATCCATCCCAGAGGATGCTTTGGAGGTGCATGCAATAGTCTAGGTAACTGGCTCCTGGCTAGAATCTTTGTAGGAAATGTAACGTGTATTCAATGAATGAGAAAGAATTATGGGAAAAAGAGTTCATCTGTGGCTGTTCAAATCTAAGATACCACTGCTGACCTCAACTGCCTGAGCTGCAGATGACCGAAGGCAAAGTGTCATGAGGTACATGCCTTGTTCTCATAGACTTCCTTAGGCATTCACTGCTGGAGACAAAATCCGGGGCTAAGTGGGCCTTTGATCTGACCTGGGGCAGACATCACGGTGTAATTAATGCTCGTCAGAGCCCGCAGCAGTCTGTAATCCACTGCAGTTCTATTGCTGGATGTGGGCTAATTAATGGGTGGTCTCTTGCTGTAGTCTCAAATTGTACATTAGGGTCTCCACTGAAATCATGCTCTAAGCACTGAAGTTAAAGGAGCTTCCTTCTCCAACACCCGCTGTGCCGAGAGTGTACCAGAGGGACACTTTTTTCAAAGGAGATTTTTTTGCTTTGAATAGATTTTCTTCACTAAAATGAATATTATAGGTATTCCTGTGCTTCAACTATTCTAAATTTAATTATTTTTATTATCATTTTAGAGTTTTGTCTTGTGTGAATGTATAGCAACTAATTTTCATTGTGAAGTCTTCTACCCCTTTAAAAAATATGTCCCGTAGCAGGTTTGAGATAAAGTTTAACTTCCACACAGACAAGAATAACTTTTAAAATTGCACATCCAACACTGAAAGGTGCAGTGAAGCTATTTACATAGAAATCCCTGGCAATTAGGACTAAACAAACTTGACAGCATGGAATTAAGCATGACAATAAGAACCCCCGAATACAGTCTTTAAGTATCAGGGCAGAGGGAGAGACATGCAAGAAATTTGTTCAGCGGGAATTGATGTAGTCAGCTTGAGTGAGGAATATAAAACCAATGATGTGTGGCTACCCCTGCCTGAACAGCACATAATTCCTGTAGAAGGGGAAAAAGTTTTACAGAGTCATGGTTATCCCTCCAACGATGAGAGTGATAAAATCAGTTCTTCTAAGGTTATCCCATTGGGCTGCTTCTACTGCATCTCGTCAGGACAGGCCACTGAGATGGCTCACTTGTGAATGCTTTAGTGGCTTCTCCCACTCTCCATCTCCATGTATATTCAGGGCTTTCTTCCCACTTATACCCTATAGACGACTGCAGCAGATGCATAACCCAGACAGCACTGGGAAATTGTGAAGCTGTCTCAACATAAAGAAATCCAGGTAGAGATTCTGTACGGAGAGGCAGAACAATGAGCTAAACCTGAGATCAAAGGGCAAGTGATTCCTGCCAGAGGCTGGGCAACGTCCTGAGCAAGCCATGCTTTGAGCAGGGGGTTTGCAGTAGCTGTTTCCCACAGGTCCCTTCTGACCTGCACTGTTCTGTGATTCTGTGAAATGAGGTCTATTAGTATGTGTGTCCAAGCAAGTTTTCTTGGTATGGCAGAACATCTCCTGACAGGAGTACAGAAAGAATTTAAGCTCCTCTAGAGAAGACAGTTGCTCATAACAAACATCTTGATATATATGGCAAATGCCTGTGGGGAGATAGGCAACTCTGTTATTGTCTGCTGGCAATAAGACATTTCTGCAAGTAGTTTTATTACCATCAGTCATATTTCCCTCAAGTGTGCTCAAGGGACAAACAAGTCTTGAATATCCAGGAGATGACTAATGTACTGGTGTGAAAGCAAACTTCTTCAGTAGTGTCAACTTCTGACACTTAAAAGTGATGCCATGAACACACATCTGTGCTGCCACCCTCACAAAAATCATTCCAGGGAAATGGAACAACCCGTATCTGCATAAATCCTTCATTCCTGTTAGCTAGATTTTGAGTTTTGCAACAGTCCTAAATTACACTGCTCTGAAACAGGGGCAACTTCTATATGCTTATAAATACCACAGAAATTTCCTAAATTATCAGTGCCTAGAATGTCTTATGCATGACCATTCCTAAATATAACTGCTGAAAGCCCCAAATACTTTCCAGCATATACCTTTCACGTAAGTGCCCGATGCACTGTTTTACAAGTTCTCAGTGGGATGAGCACTGGTCCCACTGCCTCAGCCTGTCCTAAAACCTCACACAGTTAAGCTTACAAACTTCTATCCGAGTTCCATTATGCCCTTGTGATCATTTCACCCTGTAAACTTACTTGAAAATCTGGTCACTTAATTGTTATAAACAATTAGAACCCAGAGTGCCTTGAAATCTTTAAAGTTTTATCCCAAGCTGTCTACCCCAAGGCATCAAAGGAGTCACCTTTTAAGTCTGAACCTCAGGCAAGATTGTCCTGAATTTCAGATATATTCAAGGTCATTGTTAGGAAATCTTGAAGGGAGTCTCTGGGACTGAGTTCCGAATCCCCAGGTAACAGCAGCTTCAAGAACTTCTTAAACAAGCAGTTTATAAAGGAACACATCTCTCCTCAATACAGCAAGTTCCCTGCAGAAAGCATTTATCTTTCCAAGCTGACCCCTAAATAAGTGCATCTGGTCAAACCCTGCCATATACATAATAGCAGGGAATCCACTGGAATGGCTGACCTCAACACAAGCAAGAATGGTAAACAAACGCATCACTGGTGTGCTGAGGGTTTGCAGCTCGACACACAGAACAAACTCACAGAGCCTTACACGACTTCTGATGCAAGTGGGGGAAGGGAAGAAGTATTTACAGTGAGAGGCTCGTGGCTCTTAGGTCTTTTTATTGGGCCAGAAATTCTGTTCTAGATCATTATAAAGCTATTTAAAGCACTTCTAAAACCTGTTTGAATTACATGCTTTATAAAATCATGCCATAAATTAAAATGTCACTTCTCCTATTAAAAGGAGTGGAAAGTATGTCTAAAAACATACGGGCAGTGCTTTTGTAATTCACATGAGCAGAGGGAGGCCTGAAAATTTGAGGAAGTGACTGGTCAATACAATCACCTGCCCTGTTTACCTTTGGATGGTGGGAAAGCGCATGCCACACAGCTATCAAGATTCTGACATCAGCTGATGTGCAGTGAACTGGGGACGCAACATTTTCCCTAACAGCTATCAGCAAGTTTTATGGTGACCTCTAAAAGAAGAGAACACTGTGTAGCCTGTTCAGCTGTAGGGGTGGGTAGGTTACACCGACAGATGGCTCTCTGGAATGAGAAGTGCTCTCAAGGTAGTGACTAAAACGAGCTTGCAGTATCAAAGTTGGTACTGGCCAACTGCGATTGCTATCTGGTTGGTAAGGGACAAGTTTCCTTTCTTGCCTCGGCACACGGTTGTAAGCCATTTGTGTCAGCAGAATATTGGAAAAGGCAAGAGCTGTATACTTTACTAAGCACTAGATGTTAATTTTCATTGTCGGAATTA